>NW_016107660.1:277123-293037 GCF_001604975.1 Cebus imitator | reverse complement strand
GCCAAGGCTAGTGTTCTTATAAGGTCGCACAAAGACAGGAGCACTCACAAGTGCACATGCGCACATGCACTCACACACACATATGCACAGGAAGAGGGCCTTACAACCACAGAAGCAGAGACTGGAATGATGCTGCTGAAAGCCAAGGAAAGCCAAGAACTGATGGTAACCGCTAGAAACTAGGAAGAGGCAAGGGAGAATTCCCTCCTAAAGCCTTCAGAGGTAGCAGAGGACTGACACTACTTTGATTTTGGGAACTGGGAGTAACTGACTTTACAATGTCTTAAGCCACAGTTTTTCACAATTTATCAGAGCAAACCTAGCAAATTAATGTAAGTGATCATATTATACACTTATATCTCCCATAGCATTGAGCGCAATGCTTTTTAAAAAATAGATCCTCAATAAATATTTGTTTCATGAATCAATGCATAACTATAGTTCTTGAGTTTATACTAACTTACATTATTTTTTTCTTCTCAGCATCTAATCAGCTTCTTGCTCCCCACCATGACCTTTGTAGACCCCTGGAATCAGAGACCACATCTAATTGTCTCCAGTATTCTCAATATCTGGTCCCATAGTGAATAGTCAATGTTCAATAAATGATTATTGATTTTGCAATATACACTCTATAAAAAGTGCTACAATACTTTGAACATTTTTTTTTCTTGCTTCCAGCTAGGCATTGAAGCATACCTTGGAAAAAGATTTACATATAATGTGAATATCTTTGGGGGAAGGATGGAGAAACCACGGTCAGCAACGAAAGTGTACTGAAGTATTTTTCAGCAGTAAAATAAGTTGGCTTTGGGAGCTATGTAGGAGTGTGGGGAACTCAAAATTCCATGAGAATGAGTATTATGAGGATGGCATATTGGCATCTAAATGGAGAGTCAAGGATTTTGCTTGGGCTTAAGATGCATTTTGGAACTCAGAGAAGGATGGGCTCTTTGTCGACATGCCCTGTGGAACCTGGTCTGAGTTGCTTTCCTTGTGAAATAATGAAACTCCCAGATTTTTCTGTTCTTTCTTTTATTTATTTTTTTTTTTTCTGAGTGAGACAGAATCTCACTCAGTTGCTCAGACTGGAATGCAGTGGCACTATCTTGGCTCACTGCAACCTCCGCCTCCCAGGTTCAAGTGATTCTCCTGCCTCAGTCTCCCAAGTAGTAGGGACTACAGGCGTGCACCACCATGCCTGGCTGATTTCTGTATTTTTAGTAGACACAGGATTTCAGCATGCTGACCAGGCTGGTCTTGAACTGCTGACCTCAGGTGATCTGCCTGACTTGGCCCCTCAAAATGCTGGAATTACAGGCATGAACCACTGTGACTGGCCAACTCCCAGCCTTGATGCCTAAGGACTCAACCACCCTGAACCCCTCCAACACATGCTTCTCTTCTACTTTAATAGTATAATTTCCTTATTTAAATGGCAGAGGTTGAGAACAGGCAGAAAGCCAAGAGTTTTGCTAGAAATGTGATTGCCAAGCCTCTAGGGATCTTGAAGAATTTTTATACTTTCCCTTTGTATGGGTGTCTCATTGGTAAAAAACCAATGAACACTTTCCATCTGCTTACTGTAATGAGAGGTGTGGAGTACATGTGAGTTAGTTTGTCTGGGTCTTGGTGAAAGACATGATTTCCTTCAAATGGTTCATTTTTGAAACAATTTACTCAAGTCCTTTATAAATTCATTGCTCAGTTAAAACATCTTGCAAAGAACTTCCTGACAGGGCATTCTAAGAGGAGCCTAGGTCTGCAAGGGACTGGCTAGTTTGTAACTGGGCATTGGAAATTTTACCAGACACCAAGCCAGTTTTGCAGAAAGCACACACATAACGCTGCTTCAGCCACGGCCCCTTCTCAAAAAACTATACTTTCATCCATTCATGTAGAATTGGAGATGAGGAGTGGATGGCAAGAATATATAGTTCAGAGAGTGCTCTGAAGATTGAGCTTCTTGTCAATTAACTTCATTGCTGTGAACCCTGATGGAAGCTGATGACTGCAGCTGGAGCAAAAGAAGACAGGGAAGTGTTGAGCTCAGGGTCCTTTTTAAAGAAGTCATCTGTAAACTGAAATCTAGCCAGGCACAGGACCTCATTAAGCAAGACATGTTTGAAATGTCTGAACACTTCATTTAGATTCCATGTAAATTCACAATTTAACTGACCACGCTTTCAGCCAGTGAGTTGTAGTGAAGGATTTTCTGCCTACTGTCAACATGTCTTTCTAAAAGACGTGAAAGTCCAGGTCCTGATTACTCACAGGCTGCAAAACTTATTTTCTTCCAGCACTCTTTCCTTGCCCACCTTTGGAAATAAATATCAACGCTTGGACCAAATTTATGGATTCTTGGGTTTGATCACTTATCTCCTCCTCAAATTAAAGAAGCCCATTGTTTTATGATTATGCTTACGGTACCAAACGCATCTTAAGATCTTTACTTTTTAATTTGAGGGTTGTTATTCAATCTTACACTAGATTACCTGTAATGTAGATACAGAACCATGACGCTCAAGAGAAACAGGGAGGCAAAGTGCCATTAAAAATGAAATGTGCAGGTCTCGTGGAGTTACTAACAATTACAGTCTACTTATTCATCCAGTGTTCGTTCATTCATGCAATAAACATGTACTGAGCACCAACAAAGATGATTAAGACATGGGTCTTGTTACCAATTTCCTTTCAATTTAAAGTCAGACAGTCTAACAAACATTTTCATCAAAGATGCATATAATTAGAAGTCAGCACAGGGGTATAAAGGAGGAGATAGTCTATTCACATGCAGGGATGGGTTTTGGGAGGAGCTTCAGAAATATTATATTTAATCTCACGCTACCACTTAACTGAAGAACTGTTTATGTTCAAGAAAAGAAAAAAAATGTGGAAAGAGAAGAAAAAATTCCTATTTTCCAAACTCACCTACTTTAAATTATGCTCTGTCCCAATAGCGTCTTTCTGTTAGATTTCCAGGACAGCTGCCTCTGGCCTTCCTAACAGCTCCCTCCCTCCTTTTCCATTGGCATTATACTGGGAGGTAAGAAAATGATTTCTAATGACTGTTTCTTTTCCTGTGCAGAAGCTGTGGAGTTTGATTAGGTCCCATTTGTCTATTTTGGCTTTTGTTGCCAATGCTTTTGGTGTTTTGGTCATGAAGTCTTTGCCTACACCTATGTCCAGAATGGTTTTGCCTAGGTTTTCTTCTAGGGTTTTTATGGTGTTAGGTCTTATGTTTAAGTCTTTAATCCATCTGGAGTTAATTTTAGGGAACCAACCCAAATGCCCATTGATGATAGACCAGACAGGGAAAATGTGGCACATATACACCATGGAATACTATGCAGCCATAAAAAACGATGAGTTCGTGTCCTTTGTAGGGACATGGATGAACCTGGAAACCATCATTCTCAGCTAACTGACGTAAGAACAGAAAATCAAACACCACATGTTCTCAATCATAGGCGGTTGTGGAACAATGAGAACACATGGACACAGGGAGGGGAGCATCACACACTAGGGTATGTTGGGGGGAAATAGGGGAGGGACAGTGGGGGATGGGGAGTTGGGGAGAGATAGCATGGGGAGAAATGCCAGATATAGGTGATGGGGAGGAAGGCGGCGAATCACACTGCCATGTGTGTACCTATGCAACAATCTTGCATGTTCTTCACATGTACCCCAAAACCTAAAATGCAATAAAAAAATGATTTCTATTTTATTCCCTGAAGATAGGATTTTCTTTCTTCAGTGGGAAAATAAGGTTTAATAAGTGGTGCATTGACCAAGGGACAGTAGTATGAAAGTGGCTATTTTCTCTCTAAGATTTCCTCTGCTAGGGCAGATATCTAGTTGTTGAAAAAGAAGCAGAGTTAAAAAAAACAATAATAATACCCCTCCCTCTAACATTAACGACTGCTGTTGACATTTTGTTTGTGTAAATTAAATGAATCAATTAAAAAGATATAATGTGAACTCAACTATTTTAACATAAGCAAATCAGTAAGCTGCCACCCTCCTGGGAGAAATTCTCCTGGCCTCTTCCCCTTGACTGTCTTGCATGTCTGTTGTCTGGTACCCTTCCTTCCTTAACTCCATCTGTCCAAAGACTACAGGGCTGCGTCTCAAGCACAGCAGCACAACTATTCAAGAAATGTTCTAAAAACACAGCGCCGTGACCCACCCTGGACATACTGAATTCCAGTCAAGGGTAAGAGGGACTCAGGTTTTTGAAAAGCTCTGCAAGTGGTTCTGATAATCAAACAAGGATGAGGACATTTGTTCTACCCCAAATTTAGGCTCTATAAAGTACATATTTTTATATATAAATATATCTCTTATTAGTAAAATATATGTAGATATCTTTCACATATATTAGCAATTTCATATATCTCAGGAAATACAATATATTTATGGACCTATAATTCTGTAACCCCCTATTATGTTCCATATATGAATATCCACATTACAGGTGTCTCTACGCATTTCAGTTTATGTTGATATTAAAATTATCAATATGTCTTAAAATAATGGATTATATAGGTGAAACAGCTATAGAATAGAAAATCAATTTGTATCAAACATGCCAGTGTGTATATGTGCATGCATATTATACATATATGTGTACACATAGTATATATGTGCATAGCGTGAATATATGTGTGAATTTATTTGTACATATACATGTGTAAATGAATACAATTCTTTAAGATAGCTACCTCATGATATCACATTTCTCAATAATGTTTTATTGCCAGAAACAAGAAAATCCTTGTTCCCAGATCTAGTTTCTGAGACGCTAATGCAATTTATTTTATTGTTTTATATTCACAGCCTGCATTTTTTTAAACACAACACACTCCACATATGCAACAGCTTTTACTAGACTTAGCTGGAAACAGTTTTTGACAGTGTAGCAAACTCAAAATACCTTGACAAGGCATTGTTTTGCCTTCATGAAGATAATTCAAGATAATGTGCCACGGCTTCTGGAGTCATATGCCTTATACACCAAGCAAGCAAAAGTTCATAAATTTTTTGTCTCATGGCTCTGTTACAATCTGAGGAAAACTGTGAACACTTCCCAAACAATTCATGGGACTTCTTTTCCACACAGATGTCAGGTCACAAACCCAGAGTTATGAACCCTGGCAGAACGGTACACATCTCTGTAAAGGGAATATTTAATATCTTCCCCTCTTCTTTCCCACAGCAATTAGCACAATGCTCCACAAAAAAAGGAGGGCTGTCCAAAAGATGTTGTTAACTGGCTCCGTTTGTGAGTATTCAATAGTAAAGACAATAAAATGAGATTGAGGCTAAAGCTAAATTATACAATAAACACTAAATAACAGGAACAAGTGAATTTATTGCCCTGAGTAAAATGGCTAGACACAGAGGCAGCGGGAAGAATGTGGGCTCTTCAGCCAGACAGAACTGCATTTACATCCCAGCTCAGCAATTTACCAGGTAAGTGACCTTGATAAAGCAAGTCAAGTTATCGTCACTGAATCTCAGAGTCCTCATAAATAAAATAGGAATAATACAAATGTATAGATTTTGCTCTGAATATTAAATGCACAGTAATTCAGAAAGCTGACTACATGTTATAATCCCCTGGGATGCTTTTAAAAATATTGATGTTTATATAATATTTATATATACGATGTTTATATTTAGGAAATACTGATGCCAAGTCCTGTCCCTGTCTCAGGAGGTTCTGATCTAATTCACCTGGTGTGGGTCCTGAGCATTAGGGATTTAAAATACTTCCTTGGTAAGTTTGGTACACACCCCAGGTTAAGAACCCACTGAGATAACTAATATATGTAAATATCATCTGAATGCCTGGTTATTAATAGACCTTCAACAGATGTTATCTTGAGACTGCCTGAGTAAAAACACTACTGTTTGCTAGTTGTGTGATCTGGAGCAAGTTCTTTCAATCCTAAGGACTTTGATATGTTGATCCGAAAAACCAGTGTAAGAAGCATACCTGTCTAATCATGAGAAATAAGATACTCCATGTACATTGCTCCCATGGTGGTACATGCTCTGTATCTGATAAATATTAGCCATTGCTATTATTGTTATCATCACTGTTATTTGCACTTCCTTCCAACCCCAGAACCAAGCTCGGTGACATGTGTGTTCTTCCGATATCCTGGCTGAATAATACATTAGCACAAATGATTATGCCTTTCAACACAATTTTTAAAAAGATTACACTATCTTTTATTTTTTTATTTTTCTACATGCCACCAAGTATTAATTATGCCTAATACTACAATTTGTTTTATAAAATAGTCTTATTCAAACTAGACAATGATTTGAGGTAACTAATTCAATTAACTGGTATTTTAAGTCAAAATTTCTTGATTTCCACTGTACTGGACCTAGTGATAATGTAACAAAACCAACAGAATTCAGTCAACGTAAACAGCAACAAATTCCAGTAATACTCTTGTATCTAGGTCAACTTTCTTTGCTGAGTTGTATACAATAAATATTCTGAACTATAACTTGTGTTTTAATCAATACGTGCTTTTTAAAGTTCCTCTTTAGTCCTTAATAGTCTATTAAATTTGTTCTTCTTTGTAATGGGCTTTTTAAAAATAGTCAATCTCATTTAATCCACAACACAAATAATGAACTTCATTTGGAGAAAGTATATCCCATTTCCCCCATCTCTTTATCCTGCAGTTATATAAGTGACTTTTCATTTTGCTTTCCTTTTCTGTGCTTGTAAATGGCAAGTGGAATATTCTGCTTTGATCTCTTGCTCTTCTCCTTATTTTTGGGACAGGCTTCTTTAACTGTGTTTTTTGCTTTCCGTGTTCTTCTCTTTTGGAGTATGGTAATTTGCTCTGCTGTAATTACAAAGTCTGTCTGGATACACCAACTTCTGTGTGCAAAGCCTTCATCCTTAACACTATCTAGAATGACAATTATTAGTCAGGTTCCTCATTAATTAGTCCGTAAAAAAGATTACCTACTAACTTCCACAATTTTTAAACTAATTTATACTCCAATCAACAGTGTAAAAGCATTTCTTTTTCTCACAAGAGGAATGAGATGGTATCTCATTGTGGTTTTGATTTGCATTTCTCTAACCATCAGTGATGATGAGCTTTTCTCATATGCTTGTTGACAGTGTGGTGATTCCTCAAGGATCTAGAACCAGAAATACCATTTGACCCAGCAATCCCATTACTGGGTATATACCCAAAGGATCATTCTACTATGAAGACATGTGCACACATATGTTTATTGCAACACTGTTCACAATAGCAAAGACTTGGACCCAACCCTAATGCCCATCAATAATAGGCTGGATAAAGAAAATGTGGCACATATACACCATGGAATACTATGCAGCCAAAAAAAAGGATGAGTTTCTGTCTTTTGCAGGGACATGAATTAAGCTAGAAACCATCATTCTCAGCAAACAAACACAGGAACAGAAAACCAAACACTGAATGTTCTCACTCATAAGTGGGAGTTGAACAATGAGAACACATGGACACAGGGAGGGGAACATCACACACTGGAGCCTGTCGGGGGTGGGGGACTACGGGAGGGATAGCACTAGGAGAAATACCTAATGTAGATGACAGGTTGATGGGTCCAGCAAACCACCATGGCACGAGTATACCTGTATAACAAACCTGCACAGTCTCCACATGTATCCCAGAAAATAAAGTATAATAAAAAATAAAAATTTTAAAAAAGATTACCTGCTGAGTACTGAAGATGTCCCCCTCTCTAGGAGGGAATATCAAACATAGACTTTTAAACCCTCTCCTCTGAGAAAAAGTTAGCATTTATCTCTTCCTAAAACTAAAATACTCAGCTGGACAGATGAATTATGACAGGTGCAGTTGAAAAGCGCCGACAGCATATACAATCACTTTGTAGAAATCAATTCAATTTCATGGCAAGTTATTAGACGTGGCTAATGGAATAATGGAGAAGATCTGGATCTGTGTAATTCTCATTAATTCTTTTTGGAGCCATGTCCCAGTGTGTTTGGTCATTCTATTTTAGATAGCTTTATTTTCATCTCAATCCCTTCCAAGTTTTGATATAGCTCAACCTTTGGTTTTACGATATTTATGACATCCCTTCAAGACAATAATTATGCATTCCTATATTTTGTTAGATAATATTTGTAGAATGTTCTACAGTTTTCAGGTACTTTCCAAAACATTGTTTTCTTTGAGCCTCACGTCTATGCCATGAGTAAAGCAGAATGAAAATTATAAGCTTGATTTTAAAGATAAGAAAAATGGAAGCCAAAAAGGCCTAATAGACTGTCCAAGAGTTTCTCCCCATCCCAGTAAATGGCAGAGCCAGGACTTGAACCCCATTATTGTGCCTGGAGTACAGAATTATTTCCACTTCAAAAAGCTGCCTCCCAAAATGAACCCTATTGAATCCACAGGATACATCCGATTGAAAATCTTTAGCGTCTAAAATATTCTAGAATTCACTATAGAATAAGATATTAAAATCCTCTAATCACATTTTAAAAAAATGTAGGCCACTCTTATGCATTACACTTAGTTGGTGACTAAGTCCATTAGTGCTGTTATAACAGAATATCTGGGCCTGGGTAATATTCAAAGAACAGAGACACGTCTTCGAAGTTCTGGAGCCTGAGAAGTCCAAGATCGAGGGGTCTACAATTGGCAAAGGACTCCTTGCTGCCTCATCTCATGACCAAAGGCAAAGGGTAAGAGAGCAAGAGGGGCCTGAACATGCTTTTAGAGCAAGCCACTCTTGTGATAACCAACCCACTCCTGTGATAATGACATTAATCCAAGCATGAAGGCAGAGCCCTCATGACCTAGTCACGTCTTATTATTCCCCATTCCCCAACACTGTTGCCTTGGGTATGTCTCCAACATGTGAACTCTAGGGGACACATCAAACCACAGCACTCAGGTAAACACAGGTTGATTAAAAATAAATTTACGTGCACATATTGACTTAATAAATGTTATGCCACATCCCAAGAAGCTATCATTGTCCAGAATAACCACCTGATTTGAAGCTTCACATAGTGTCACTCCAATATTTAGATAGGACAGTTTCTTACAAGGCTGGGAAAGAGGCACAAGTTTGCTAGAGTTTAGGAGACTCTCCCAGTCTTGAACAAGATTTAAATGGAAGTCACTGAAACACTATGAGTTGCCTTACTTCTGACTTTCATTTACATATTTTAGAAAGCATGATTTAACTTACACAGAAAGAGGCAGGTAGAGGATGGCCTGAAGGATGAAGATAGGAATGGTAAGGGAGAGATGAAGAATGATAAACGTGTCACAGGCAGAATAATTCATGTACATTTTTTAAAATTACCTATGTCTGCATTGATACCTCCAAACTGCTTTCAACATCATGGACTGATTATGCCCTGATCATTTTCCATTTAGCAAATGTAAATCAAATACAACACAGAAACAACTTTTTAAAATTCCTGCCTCATATTTTTCTTGCAAATCCATTTTGAACAGAATTGTTCAAACCTAACTTTCACTCGTGCTGGTCAGAGTTTTTGATTAATCAGAGAGTGAGAGAGAGAGAGAGAGAGAGAGAGAGGGAAACACCTTTCATTAATTCAGCAACCTACAGAGATCCAAGGATAAAGCCCTAGTCCTTGACCCTTCTCATCTTTAACTCTTAGACAAAAACAACAGGTTTTCATAACTAAAAGGAGCACGTGTGACAATATAACAACCTACAATTATTAAGTCCCTACTGCATGAGTTATGGGATTCTCACAGCATATCCAAGGTAGTTGCTATTATTTTCCCAATTAGCAGTTGAGGAAAGAAGGGCTTGGGTTATTTGTCAAATGCTATGGTTTGAATGTGTCCCATAAAGGTATGTATTGAAAATATAATCCCCAATGTGACAGTGGTGAGAGGTGGGAGCTTTAAGCGGTGACTAAGTCATGAGGACTCTGCCGTCATGAATGGATTAATGTTATTATCCTGGGGGTGAGTTCATTATCAAGGAATGGGTTTGCTATAAAACCAAACTTAGCCACGTTTTGTTCTCTCTCTCTTGTTTTCCACCTTTCATCATAAAATAAAACAGCAAGAAAGCCTTTGTCAGATGCCACCCACTTGATCTTGGACTTCTCAGCCTCTAGAACTAGAAGAAATAAATCTCTGTTCTCTGTAAATTACCCAGTCTCAGGTATCCTGTTACAGCAGCATAGAAAAAACTAAGACAGCAACAAAGACACAGCTTACGACAATGTCCGACGTGAAATAACCCCGTGTTAGTCAGTTCTCATGCTGCTAATAAAGACATACCTGAGACTAGGCAATTTATAAAGAAAAAGAGGTTTAATGGACTCACAGTTCCACATAGCTGGGGAGGCCTCAGAATCATGGCAGAAGGCTAAGGAGGAGAAAGGCATGTCTTACATGATTGAGGGCAAGAGAGCATGTACAGGGGAACTCTCACTTATAAAACCACCAGATCTCGTGAGACTTACTATCATGACAACAGCACAGGAATTCCCATCTCCATGATTCAATTACCTCCCAATGGGTCCTTCCCAGGATATGCAGGAATTATGGGAGCTACAATTCAAGATAAGATTTTTGGTAGGGACACAGCCAAACCATATCACCCCCAAAATGGAATCAATTGCCTCTTTCTCTAGAGCGTCTGTGAGCCACACAAACATAGCTAGGAGAGAGATCCGGGTAACGGGTGTGATGAACTGGAGGCCCTGGTGAGAGAATGAACCAAGATCCAGCACTGAGTTGAGGGCTGTGAGCCTGCCTGTCACGCACTGTCATTATGCCACAAAGCACCATGGGACGAGGGACCAATGAAATCCTCTAAAAGAGCTGTCTTTGGTTCCTAAGGAAAATAGGAGTCCCGCACTCAGGAGGAATCCCATAGCAGCCTGGACTCCTGAGGCTGAACAGAGCAAGACATATCCACAAATCATCTGCTAACAGTAGCAGCAAAACATAAAATATACTTAAAAGGAAAAAAAAAGCCACTGTGTTAGGCCATTCTTTCATTGCTATAAAGGAATACCTGAGACTGGGTAATTTATTTTTTAAAAAAGAGGTATAGGCCAGGCGCAGTGGCTCATGCCTATAATCCCATCACTTTGGGAGGCCGAGGCGGGTGGATCACTTGAGGTCAGGAGTTCGAACCAGCCTGGCCAACATGATGAAACCCCATCTCTACTAAAAATACAAAAATTAGCTGGGCGTGGTGGTGTGCACCTGTAATCCCAGCTACTTAGGAGGCTGAGTCAGGAGATTCGCTTGGTCCTGGGAGGCGGAAGCTGCAGTGAGCTGAGATCATGCCATAGTACTCTAACCTCAAAAAAAAAAAAAAAAAAAGAGGTGTAATTGTTTCTGCTCGCTGCATAAGCATGATGCTGGCATCCACTTAGCCTCTGGAGAGGCCTCAGAGATCTTTTACTCACAGTATAAGGTGAAGGGGGAGCTGGTGCATAACATGGATGGCAAGAGGAGGAACAGGAGAGAATAAGGGGGAAGGTGCCACGTACTTTTTAAAAAATGTCCAACCTTTATTTTAAGTTCAGGGGTCCATGTGCACTATGAGCAGGTTTGTTACATAGGTAAATGGCCACACACTTTCAAACAGCCGGATCTTGTGAGAACTCACTAGCTGTCACAAGGACAGCGCCAAGCCTGAGGGGTCAGCCCACATGACTGTACGTACCACCCCCCCCCCAACCAGGCCCCACCTGCAACACTGAGAATTACATTTAGCTTGAGGTTTAGGGTTGGGGGAGAAATACCCAAACTATATTAGCTGCTTAACTAAAACCATTCAAAGCATAGATTGCTGCTCTAGACACTATCTAAATTAACATCTACTTATCATAACCAAAGTCTTAAACTATAATATTTCAGTTGAGAAATGGAGATAGAGCAGTCTAGAAAAAAGTGAGAATCACTAACCAACTAATAATAACAAGAATGACAGCAAAAGCTCAGAATTATTGATGGTTTATTATATACCAGCAATGGCTCCAATAGCTGGGTTACTTTACTTACTAGCATTATTTTATTAAATCATCCTAACAATACCAAAAAGTGGAACTATTATTACCCTCATTTTATGGATGAGGCCATGGCCTCAGTGAGATTAAGTAGTTTATCCATGATTGAACTGTGTGTAGGTGAACATTTAAGTCCAAGAGTGTCAGGCTTTGAAAGCTGTTATTAATAATAATTTATATTAATAAACCTGTTATTAATAATCTCTCAGGTCCCAAATACCTTCACAATTGCAAAACTGGGGGAAAATGCCTGTGGTCTAAAAGATGTAACCCGCTCCTTGAGAAATGAGGCCAAAACTTTGGATTAACATGATTTGTGAATGTCTTTTCATCTCTGCTGGGGTAAGATGGTTGACTTTTAGGAGTAATCCCTGCATCATTCAATCAAATTTAACTGTCTTTCTGTATCTCCTAATTCAGAAGAACAGTGCCAAATCTGTTATCCAAAGGCACATTAAGAAAGAGTGGATTTCAGTTTGTAGATTATTAAGAAAAAAAATTCATTCTCAAGTCTCAGTAAACGTCATGAGGCTCCTTTTCTCATGTTTCCATTATACCTTAGACATTAACTCATGGTATAGTGGATTTTTGTTTGCATATCTGCCTCCCCTCCCCTCTCTTCCCCCACCTCCCTCTCGAGCACCCACACAATGGACAGAAACCCCTTTAAGGGCAGATCATTAATTTTTTCCTATTTTATACTCTATTCAACTACCGCTTAATAAAAATATGTTAAATGGTTCTATGAACCAAGCCAAATAGAAATAAGAAGTGGGAGTGGGGGAAGTGCCTGACAATTTCTGGCTTGCAAAAACCTCTAAGAAGCATTTGCCAGAAGCGTTGCTTCAGGTAAAAGACATTCAAACTTGATTTTGCAGCTAAGACGACTTCCAGCTTAATGAAGTAAAAACACTGACCTAATTTGAACAGCAATGACGATAAATTCACCAAATGTCAATTTAGAGCTGTTACATTATAAAGGGAAGGGAGGGGAAGACTCCTATTCAAGTATCATAATATTAATGAAAAGTCTGCAGAAGACATGAATACAAAGAGGAAGCAAATCTATAAGAAGTTAAATTTATCTAGATGGGTTACAATTGGATAATAAAATGAAGCATGCATTCGAGGCAGCTTCCATCTGAGCTGATAAAGCGTGGTGCTCGTTCAGGCAGTAGCTAAGAGGTGAACAGCTAAAGCAGTCCTCCTCTGTGATTTATTACTCAATGGTCCCCACAGAAACTTTTCAAAATCATGCTGTAGCCAGGGCTGAGGGGCAGTGAGTACTGTGAATTTACACTGTTGAACAATATGTTTTTGGCCGCAGAGCAAGTAAAAAGAAAAGATATGGAGTTTCTTGGAATTCTCAAGCTATGAAAAAAGAGTTGCCAATTTTGTTTCTCACATGAAAAGAAGTGAATGAAAGGCTTTTTGCAGACAAATACTGAGTTTGTCTCCTTGGGACACACGATGGATTCATAGTGCAATTACTTCCTTTGTCCAAGAGAAAGAAGTGGCTGCATAAGTTTTGAAAATTTGCATGTCCATTTCATCAAAAAGAGGACAGATAAAAATGGGATGCTTAATGTTCAAGGCGCATGGAAAGCAGAGGAGGGTTGGGTGCCAAGCAAACATATGCTGACTTCCACAGCGCCAATCTATTTATATTCCCCTACACGCCATGCAGGTTTGCCCTTGTACATCCATCCACTCAGCCTCGTCCACTGAAATTCAAGTTAGAACTGGAGGTTTGGGAATGGTTGTTTACTCACAGCAGAAAGAGAAGAAACAGAAGACCAGTGCCCAAATCTACAGAACTCACGGAAAAAACTCAGTATCAAAAGTTTTCCAGTACTATCCCCTCCACCCTCACCCACCCATCCACACACCTCTCATCTCTCCCCTCTGTCATATCTCTCTCTATAAGGTGGTAAACTAGAGAAAACACTGTTTTTGTAGTTCAAAAATCTGGCTCAAATCTAACTTAATTATTAGGAGAGTCAATTCGTCAGTTGAATTAGGAAAGTCAGTCATAAAGCTGGAAGATCAATTCTTCATTTGTGAATATTGCTGCTTGTTTTATTTATTGTTTCTGATTAGGTAAAACACACATGATTTTAAAATATTTAATAGAATAAATTCACACGCAGGGAAAAGTAAGCCTACTCCTCTATCTTTGCTTTCCAGCTCCCTCGTCTCTTTGCATCTTTTTGCAGAGGCAATGGCTGATGTCTGTATCTTATATATCCTTTCAGAGATAGTCGGTGTATGATAATAACAACAATAGTTAATGTGCAGTCCTAATAAGATAAGCAAGAAAGAGGAAGGGGCCCTGGACAGGGGAGAACAATTGTTACGAGGGAGGAGATGGCTTATCACAGAAAACCCGCTGCGAGAACATCATGTTCCCAAATACCTAGTTTCCCGACACAGCCCTAGCTGCAGGGCCTTAACTGCACAACTTACCTGCCAGTAGCCCCTCCAGTACGATCCTATAAAACTTCCCTCTAGCCCCTGCCTCTCAGTAGACAGCCCATTGTGCGGCCCATTGCTTTTCTGCAAGATAGCTTTGTATTTTCTCTAATAAACCTGCCTTCTTTACCCACAACTGTCTTGGTAAATGTCACCGGCAGTGACACTGGCTGCAGCCAGTCGCACCTGCAGCAACCAAAATTTGACAAGGGATTGATACATACCAGGGATGTGCTACGTGCTTTACCTATATTCACTCATTGAATTCTCATAATAACTCAGGGAGAAGGATTCTATTGTTCTATTTTGCAGTGGAAAAAACAGGCGCAGAGAGGGCACATAATTTAAAATGTGGTGAAGCCAAAATTATGATCTACTAATCTTGTTCAAATACTGTTGAATAAATACCAGAATACCAGAGGCTGCTTCAGAGTACAAGAAGTGTTAATATTCATTCAGAGGATAATGCGGCGGTCTTCTGGAGGATGAAATAGGGGCACAGAAGCTGTATTATCCATGGAAGTAAAATGTGAGCCCCAAATCATGGAGAAACCATTTGCTGGTTGCTGGTTTTCTACCTGATGCCTCTTCAATTTTCCTAATGTTTCATGGAATGACACATCATCATTTGGCTGTGATAAATGTTATAGAACTCTGGAAGGTAATGTTTTGTGATTACATGTTTATCTGGATGTTGTGGGATTACCTTACAAAAACTACAGGACAAAAACCTTTGAACACTTAAGTAAGGAAGTTCCTTTTGACTGAGAATTATGCATTATACATGGATTCTGGGGTACAAAGAAGAAAAAAAAATACATCTTCCCATTTTTCAGGTGTACTGAGAGAGCAGCTGGGGTTCATCTTCCTCAAAGAAAAAGAAGCATTAACGACAAAGTCTGGAAGGCAGCTAGAGTGAATACTCTACAGATAAAGGGCAAGGGCTTAGAAGTGCCAGGTATTCTGATAATAATGGAGAATTCAGGAACGTTTAGAGATCATATAGTTCAACATTTCACAAAGTCTTTCAAGGAACATCAGCCTTTAGAGATATCATGTCCCATGGGCATTTCATGTTCACATAAATTTGAGATTATATACTTCTCCTCTTGAAAATACACAGAACAGGCCAGGCGCAGTGACTCATGCCTATATTCCCAGCACTTTGGGAGGCCAAGGTGGGTGGATCACAAGGTCAAGAGATCGAGACAATCCTGCCAACATGGTGAAATCCCGTCTCTACTAAAAACACAGAAATTAGCTGGGCATGGTGGCACGCACCTGTAGTCTCAGCTACTTAGGAGGCCAAGGGAGGAGAATTGCTTGAAACCAGGAGGCGGAGGTTGTGGTAAGCCAAGATGTCACC
>NW_016107660.1:252774-277046 GCF_001604975.1 Cebus imitator | reverse complement strand
AAAAAAAAAAAAAAAGAAAGAAAGAAAGAAAATACACAGAACAACATATCATATTAAGAATTCTGAGGGGATCCTATTAAAAAAAAAAAACTCAACAATAAAATGAATATACTAATCAACATGTTTACCCAGAACTCTTACAAACTGATCTCATTAAGAAACATATTTTTCTTGAGACACCTGTTATCACTTAATAGAACCCCTTAACACTGTTGACACATCAATGTACTCAAGAGTCCAGTAGCTGCAGCATATAGGCACATGTGTACCCTTTATCTGCCTGTCTCTGTCCATGGTGGGACGATGAATGGATTCTCGACTACATTGTCCCCTTCCACCCATGCTTCCAGCTGCAAGGAGAAAACAGCAGTCTAGCATACTTGGCATGACCAGGACATAGTCACAGATTATGTTAGAAGAATATCTAGGTTTCCTGATCCCTGCCCAGTGCAATAGTGTTTCCCTTCAGGATACTTCTCAGGTGAACTTCTCCTCTTTTTTTGTTGGAAAAACATGTTGAACAAATACTGCAGCTTAGAAGGTGCCACTTTAGAGCATGTCTAGAAATCCCAGATTGTTTTTCTTTTTAGCTCTATGGGAATTTCACCTATATACTGGCCTTATACAAAAGAGAATGTACTTTGTATATTGTGTTACTACTGGTTCAGTAGGAGTAATAATACGGTATGCAAAAAAAAAGAAAGACTAGTATTTTTTTAAAAGACTTTTATTGGCAGAAATTGGAAAGCATGTTTTATGGAAAGGAGAATTCGAGTGGGGGAAAGTGGCCAAACAGCCAGTTAAACTGGCCCCTGTTTGCCTCGTCATGCCAGTGTCTCACTTCCATGAATCCTGAATCTCTCCCATTTGACAAAAGAAAGGGGTTATGGTTAGAATTGACATCAGTGGCATTTACAAAGATAGCAACTCCCACCATAAAAGTTACAGTCCTGCCATCACAGCTATCAAAATGCCATCAGAGGCATTATGGCACCACAGGAGAGGCCTTATAGATACAAGCAAGAGTGTCCACTTGCAGAAAATGGGCAAATCCTGAGCCATGCACCTCCCATGTTATTGTGGGAGCAGCTGTCATTCATATGAACGTGGGCAGAGCCCCAGGAACCCAGGATGCTCAGAAGCGTTCAACCTCAACAACACTTTACTGAATGTACCTTGAACCTAATGCTCACACTTCCACACATCCTAGCAGGAAATTCTCCTTTTTTTTTTTTTTTTTTGAGACAAAGTCTCAGTCTTTTTGCCCAGGCTGGAGTGCTATGGCATGATCTCAGCTCACTGCAACCTCCGCCTCCCAGGTTCAAGCGAATTTCCTGCCTCAGCCTCCCAAGTAGCTGGGATTACAGGCACCTGCCACCATGCCTGGCTAATTTTTGTATTTTTAGTAGAGACGGTGTTTATCCATGTTGACCAGGCTGGTCTCAAACTCCTGACCTCAGGCGATGTGCCCATCTAGGCCTTCCAAAGTGCTAGGATTACAGGCGTGAGCCACCGCGCCGGCCGGAGATTCTCATCCTACCATTTGTCTTCACTAAACAGAAAACATCATCACACGCAATGACCATCTTATGGCTTAAGGATTTACCAAAATCATTATAGGGACTACACAGTATACTCAGTTCAGAGATAACTTTAAGAAAAGGAATTGCTCTCCAATAAGTCAAAAATTTTGTCCTAAAAAAACAAAACAAAACAAAACTTCTAGCTTTTCAGAAAAATTTGAAAGAAGGAGGTACATTTTTAAAGAAGTCCTGCGATTGAACACTAGTTGCTGAAAACTGAGAAAGTGGAGAAGTAAAGCCACCTACAGCCCACAGTAAACTGAGCAGAAAGAGAACACAATGCATGATGTACTTCTTTGGTCTCTACAATCAATCCAAAACAAAAGGCCACATGGAGCAACTTCAAAGCCTCAATAATGATTTAAGTTGGCTCTTCTGGGTTTTGTTTGTTTGTTTGTTTGTTTGAGATGAAGTCTCGCTGGGTCACCCAGGCCAGAGTGCAGTGGCATGATCTTGGCTCACTGTAACATCTGCCTCCTGGGTTCAAGCGATTCTCTTGCCTCAGCCCCCTGAGTAGCTGGGATTACAGGTGCCTGCTATCATGCTCGGCCAATTTTTGCATTTTTAGTAGAAAGGGGTTTCACCATGTTGTTCAGGCTGGTCTTGAACTCCTGACATCGTGATCCACCTGCCTTGCCCTCCCAAAGTGCTGAGATTACAGGTGTGAGCCACCTTGCCCGGCTCAGAGCTTTTTTTAAAAAAATAGGTTTGTTTATTCTTTCATTTAGCAAGTATTTCAGATGTCAATAGGTTCACAACCAGTTAAGCTCCATAATCAAGAGATAAAAATCTTCATTTTAATAATTATCCATTTATTCAAAAAATAAATAAAAATGGTTAAATGCTGACAAAGGCCAATGCTAGCATTACCTTTGCTACATACTGGGAATAAAGACGAATCGGACATGGTCTCTGCTTTGCTAACTTTCACAGTTTAAAGGGGAAACTAACATGTAAAGAAACTTAACAACACACCATGGTATGAACCATAATAGAGTTCCATATAAAGCACTCTAGGAACACTCCTCTGTACTTCCAACTCCTCTGTCTGCACCATTTATTTTCACAATTCACATTTCCTTCTCCCAGTGATGATGCTCTCACATCTGAACAAGAAAGGCAATGACAAATCCACCAGTCTCTGACACTCAGTTTTAATCAGGCACCCAGTAGGAGGGACCACATGGTGGTCATCCCTGATGACTGGTTTTGGATGCAGTCAGGACTCAGGGTTTCTCTCTGGGTACATTCACCAACATCAGTGTGAATGCGAGGAAGCAGCAAATTGTATGTGTTCTGTGTGCCAGAGTCATCAACATTTTCTCAGGAGAACACTTGCCCAGCCACTTGTTCTCTGGAATGAGCCAAGAAAAAAGATCTTTGCATGTCAAATGAAAGAAACTGGTAATGAAGGCACTGAAGATGAACACATTAGCAAAAGAACAGTGGGCACATCATGGGACATCTGGTTTACTCTCAGAATGAGAAAAACAGAATTGTATATTAGACGGGGTCATTACCCTGAGTCCATGACAAGTGTTTAATCTCTTTTGGTTGACAAGCCAATTTCTATCATGCACCCAGACAAGGACAACTGATGAGAGTGTAACTAATATATCATTGTACCAATGCTACATTTCAACCTGTATAACTGATATCTCAACTGTTCTTTACAACTTCTCACTTCTTTGCTAGGCATTTTTGCTTCATATTTGTGCATTAATTTACAGATATTTGCTGAACACCAATACAAGCCTACAGAAGGATGCCTGCACTACTGAGACATATTTCTCTCTTTTTTTTTGAGATGGAGTCTCGCCTGTCCCCCCGGCTGGAGTGCAGTGGTGCGATCTTGGTTCACTGCAACCTCTGCCTCAAGGGTTCAAGTGATTCTCCTGCCTCAGCCTCTGGAGTAGCTGGGATTACAGGCACACACCACCACACCTGGTTACTCTTTTGGTATTTTTAGTAGAGACAGGGGTTTCACCATGTTGGCCAGGTTGGTCTCAAACTCCTCACCTCAGGTGATCCTCCTGCCTCGGCTTCCCAAAGTGCTGGGATTACAGGTGTGAGCCACCACACCGGGCTGACATATTTCTTTTAATACAGGAACATAAAGAGTCGATAACGCAAGAGCAACACTATCCCACAACTCCTGCCACATCAGTACTTCAAAATGCAAATAAAAAATTATCATGCTATGAATATTGACATTCCACAAGTTTCAGAGGCTCCAATCATTACCAGGGAGTACTTTCTTAAATTTCTTCTTCATGCAATTGCTTGTATAATGAAAAGCTGAGTTGAATATCTTCTGTGAAAAATTTGTTGATTGGAAACTCCACCACCAGAATAATAAACTCAGGATCTTAAGACATTATATGAAGTTTAACTTTTTCACATATGTTCCAATCTCTTCTTAAGTAAACATCATATTTCTGGAAGCCAGGAATCCTGTGCTAAACTTTCACACTATTGCTGAGAATGTTTATCATTGTGTTGGGCACAGAGTAAGTGCCTAACAAACACTTATCAGTCAGCCGATGGAATATTCAAGTATCTTCTACTTGGCAGCTTTGTATCATAAAAGAAAATTTGATAGCTCAGTATTAACGATTTAAAATAACTAGAACTAAAAGGTAGAGTCTGAGTAGTTCTAATCCACAAAGGCAAGATGTTAGATTAACAGGATTGCATGGCATTAACATCTTTGCTCCTTGGGTGTAAATCTGACTGGCAATAGTGCACTTAGAATGAAACCCTTCAGAAACATCTATCCATATGCATCATAATCATGTACATGGCAAATATGAAACACACCAAACCTTGGAGAGCTCCTAGCCTTTAAAGATACATTTTATCAAAACATGAGTCATGCTAACTGAAATTGCAGTTGTAAAAATTTAAGCTGGATAGTTTTGAAAACAAAATTAAAAAGGACCTCATCCTTATACAATTCCTACCTTTGCAATTTCATCAGTGACATCATTTATGCCCAGAACAAGTCTCCCTTCAAAGGGAACTGTTTGAATTCATGTAATGAGCTGCTAGCTTGTTTCCCATTTCTTTCTCTTCCGTGCTTCTTAGAGAATCAGAGATGTAGTCTGCTTTTCACCTAATTAATTGCAGGATGAGGATTTGAAGGAAGGAATAGGCTCAACATTTCGGTGTGAATGAATCCAGTTGTAGCAGCAAAACATTGATTTGTTTGATATTCACATGATATATAGGTTGGGGAGGTAATGGGTCAAGGAAGAGACACACAATTTCTGGAGGAATTGTTTTGGGAGTCATATATATATATATATATATATAGACTAAAACAATATTTGTGAGAGATTATTATTAATACATTATTTTCTAAAGATTTCTTCTTTCAACCATGGTGCTCTTGACATTTTGAAACAGAATGCCTTGATTGGGAATTAGAAACATTTCTAAGAATAATCTCTTCTCATCAGATCAAATTTCACCTCTTAACCAAGATGTATGGATTTTTAAAATTCCTTTTTAGTTTTTACATATTGATGAGATATAATGGCATATAAACCATTTATTAAACTGAAATTATGCCTAGGGAAGGTTGAGAAGTAGATTGCTGAGGGATTTAAATTTAGTGGTAAAATGGGGCTGTGTGAAAACTAATCTAATCTTAATATTTAAGCAGTATTTTTCTCCAGGGCAAGCTATTCATTGGAAGAACAACACAGCCACCCTAAAGAGAAAGATGAGCTTCGAGGCGCTGATGGCATGCCTACTGATGTGTATCAAGTGCATGTCCCGCTGCGGAAAGGGACACGTGTTTCTCCAGAAGGCACTCTGTTTTTTAACTCTTAGGTCTCAGACAACAAACCAACTCCTGAGGCTTCAGGAGGAGTGCCCCAGACAGTGCCTGAGCATGTACAATCCATTCCTTATTTTCTCTATTGCCATTTCCCTGCAAAGTCAAAACAATGCATTCATTTAAAGGCCATTTCCTCCAAATTTTGTTCTATGAAAAAAGGTGTGTGTGTTGGGGGGTGGGGGTTGGAGGCAGGGGTATAGTTCTGTGTTTAAGGAAAAAAAAAAAGAAAAAAAACCCCACAAAAACTCAAAAGCACTGGTAAGTCCAAGAATATTAAATGATTATACAATTGGAGGAATCAGGTTTTAGCCCCTCTTCTCATGAGCCTCTGAGTGACTAGGCAAGTAATTTAACTCTCTGGACCTCCATAAAGGTAAAATGAGCTCACATCCATTTTTGGATTGGAGTACCGTGTGGATGTCTGATGACACTTTTCTGTATGTAGCCCAATCCCTGGCATATTGTAGGCACTTAATAAATACTTGATAAATGTATCCTGTGAATTTTTTGGATGCTGCTGTTCACGGAAAAACCAGCCTCTGTAAAATATTTTAAAGAGGTTTATTCTAAGCCAATATGAATGGTGCAGCCCAAAGACGACACAAACCC
Organism: Cebus imitator; assembly: GCF_001604975.1. Taxonomy (NCBI): domain Eukaryota; kingdom Metazoa; phylum Chordata; class Mammalia; order Primates; family Cebidae; genus Cebus; species Cebus imitator. The sequence goes on along the minus strand of NW_016107660.1, from coordinate 271,010 downwards.
AAGAAGGCTTGCATAAGTGGTACCAAAATAATCAGATTACAGTTTGGTTTTATATATTATAGGGAGATAGAAATTGTAGGTAAAATTATCAATAAATACATGAAAAGTATACATTGGTTCAGCCTGAAAACGTGGGACATCTTGAAGCTTACAAGTCAAGGGTGAGTTTTAGAGATGCTTTAGTTGGCAATTGATTGAAAGAGTTAAGCTTTGTCTAAAGACTTGAAGTCAGTACAAAGGGATGCTTAAGTCATGATAGGGGTCTGCTATGTGTCATGTGACAGTATACCAGAGTCAGATTGGAAAGTAAGCCACATTATGCTGGATTAATTTTTAAAAATAAGATTTTATGGCTTGCAGAGCATGCCTTAACCCTTGCCTTGCATGGCCTTAGGTCTTATTTAGCATGTGGTAGCTATTTTTTTTTTTTTTAGCTAGAGTTTCACTCGTGTTGCCCAGGCTGGAGTGTAATGGCATGATCTCGGCTCACAGCAACCTCCATCTTCAGGGTTCAAGAGATTCTCCTGCTTCATCCTCCTGAGTACCTGGGATTACAGGCATGCACCACCACACCTGGCTAATTTTGTATTTTTAGTAGAGACGGGTGTTTCTCCATGTCAGCCAGGCTGGTCTCAAACTCCCAACCTCAAGTGATCCACTCACCTCAGCCTCTCAAAGTGCTGAAGATAACAGGCTTAAGCTGTGGCACTCAGCCTAGAATATGGTATCTTAATGTCACTATGAGTCCCTTATGTTAATCTTATGATCTCTATTTTAATGTTAATGCTGGTCCCTTGTTCCTAAACTCTACCCCCGGGGAGACATAATGAGGTGTGGCTGACCTCCCATCTGTCACTGGCCAAGAACTCAGTTTTTCAGACTTTTCTGGGGTCCCTTTGGCCAACAGGGAGTCTGTTCAGTTGCTTAGGGGAGCTTAGAATTTAATTTTTAGTTGATACTGCTAAGATTGATATAAAATGTTTTGACTGCTACAAATATGGTGCAGTGAGACTATTTCCAGTATAATATAAACAAAAAAATTCACTTTACTTTCATGACATGGTATTGCTTTAGAATGAAATCAAACTTATTTGACACCTTATTTAGTAAGTTGGTCCACAGATCTGTAGGTTACTGAGTTAGTCTGCTACAAATAAATAAATAATAGATCAAATGATGAGTACCTCATAGGGAAATTTTCCTGTTATCAGAGTTCTGAAACATGATGGTTTTTTCTTTTCAAGATTCTAAATACCTCCTGCCCCCAGCAGGCTCAGAGAGATGAATGGGTTGGAATTAATTTGAAAAAAACATAGTAAGCTTGTGGGACCAGTCCATTTATGTATTTATTACTTTTATTTTGCTAAAACCACTACCACCAAAAATAAATGTTAGAGAATAAATACTGTTTTTCAAGTGTATCCTGGCAAGAGTAATATAAAAATAATTTAAGACCAACCATGTAATTATGTGCATTTACCCCAACCTTCCATTACTAGAGATAACAAGATGAATAGTAAAATGTGAACTTTAACAATCCTGTAATTATAGCCACTGAACCATACATTATTGAAAGAATTGTGCAAAATCCAGATGCAAAAGAATCAACTTGGTATGTAAATAGAAATGAAACAGTAAAATAATCAAGTAATGAAGAAGTAATGTAGAAAGCTAAATCGCTTTCCGGAATCTTTTATTGCCACATTTTCATTTCTTTAACAAATACTCAGTTTATTTTTATCATTTTGCCACACTTCTTACAATTACATATTGTTCAGCAGTTATAACCAACCAGCCTAGTCAAATATTCTGGGATTGCTTTTTATTCAGTTTCCTTTCTTTCCCCCCTAGAACATAATTGGAATTGATAGTGTGTTTTCCATGAGCTTTTGTGTAATGAGGGCAATAATATACACTTCACTGATATTTCTTGAACTGTAAGAATTTTTGCATTTGCTTAGGAGGTCCAAATCACAGCAATAACAACTACATTTAAAACAGTGTAGGTATTTCTCTGTGTGAGAATGAGCATGCCATATCCAAATTCAGCCTAAACATCTCATTCATCAGTAGATGGTTTTGGATTTGCTGACAGGAATTTGGGCTGCTGATAAAAAGTGTCAGATTCACAGAATTAGGAAATGAAGATAGTTTATTGATTTCAAATGAAGGAAACTCAAGGTGTCTTTTTGTATTTGTCAGAGGTGATATCTTAATGGGAATCTCAAAAATATTATTTTCTAGAATTAAGTCACACTTAATGCTCACAGTGATGTCTACTAACGAAGGGGCTGTGATATGCATGATAAAAAGAAAAAAAGAGTAAAAAAGCAGTGTATGCTTTGTTTAAAATGAATATATCAAATTTCTTTGGGGGTAGGGGAAGTGGAAGAATATAATGGAGATTTCAGAAAATTTAAACTAATATTAAAATCATTGGCACATCCAATTTACACATTCACATACGCACCTTGACTAACAAAAGCATCAAAGCCAGCATAGAACTTAAAATATCACATTGCATGATCAAGAAAATGGACAGTCAAGAGGAAGCTCTCTCTGCTCTTTTTATAAAGAGCCAGTGATAGACAACAGTCTAAAGCACATTCAGGCATTATCTCCACGTGGTTTTAATTTCCCTTTAGTTTTCCTATGAGGGATTATTCTACGCTACAATAAATTAAGAAGAGGCATGTACCTCCCTGGGGAAAAGCTCTTGCAAGATAGAATATGACCTTGGAAATTATTTTTATTTTATCAGGGAGAAAAGAAAGAATGATGAAGAAATGTCTTTCTTATACAGAAGGATAAGCTGCCAAAAGGAAAGTTATAAGAACAGAGACCCTGTGTGCCAAAATTTCTCATTCGAAACAATCTCTGAGAATGCTTTAAAAGACTTTCTGAATCTTATTTTCAACATATAAACTCTGTTTAATATGGTGTGTTTTAATCCTAAGGAGTCCATTTTCTTCACCTTTACAATTATGATGAATTGATTATCTCTTTCTGTGTCTTAAGTATGTGTATGTAGGCATGTAGGTTTGGTTAACTGTACATGTCTGGATATAAATGCTTTGTATACACTGCTAAAATGGCCATTTATTTTAGCATATAAGTTGTTCAACAAATGAAGTAAAATAAGAAAAGATATTTAGCAACCCATTTGTTTTTTGAGACAGTCTTGCTCTGTCGCCCAGGTTGGAGTGCAGTGGTCCGCTCTCAGCTCACTGCAACCTCCACAATTCTCTGGTCTCGGCCTCCCGAGTAGCTGGGACTACACATGCGTGCCACCGTGCCCGGCTAATTTTTTGTATTTTTAGTAGAAACGGGGTTTCACCATGTTAGCCAGGATGGTCTCGATCTCCTGACCTCGTGATCTGCCCACCTTGGCCTCCCAAAGTGTTGTGATCACAGGTGTGAGCCACCACGCCCAGCTAGCAGACTGATTTTAAAAGTTCAGTCATTTTGGTTGACTTTCACTTATTTATTTTTCCATATTATTTTAAAGTGTTTCACATGTGAAACATCCCACTTAAAGTTCCATTAACGTAGTGTCCTATTTCCAGTGGAATTAACATATACCTACAATAAAAACAGCATTGTTGGATAGTTTGTGTTTTAATTTAACTCAAAATAAATGAGCACTATCATTACTATGATGGTGCATAAGAATTTCCCCCACAAACATATACTTCACTGCCATCCCATGACCATACTGATCACTGACAGACCTTATAGCATCCAGAAAGAATTCGTGCCTGTGAAGTGAAGGCCCTGTTTTACTACTTTGATCTGTTAAATATCAAACTTGATAAAACCATGTGAGTGGGTTTTCTTCCAGGCTAGATACAGCTAAAATCCAGGAAGGATTTAGATGCCATTTTTTAAACAGTTTTTTTTTTTAAAGACATTTATTTGGATGAAATTAATCAGACATAAAACTGGTCTGATGGTCACTTAAATAAGTGATAATAAAGCATGTTAGTAGGACCAGTTCTGGATTCAAAAAATTTATATACTATATGCAAATATCTATCCCTAGACACCCACTTAAAAGAAATAGCCTACTGTCTGCCGGAAGGCAGGAGGCTGAATTATACGCTGCATCATTCTAACTTTCTGTGAGGCTTTATTCCATATTTTAAAACATATGGTATATTTTAGTAATTTGTTCTTTACAAATACATGACTAAAGGTTAGAAAAAAATGTGGACAACGTGAGCTTCAGGAGAGGATGGATTACGTTGTTACCAGCTAAGTGTTTTCAGCACTGACAGCAAAATCCGCCTGATCCACCATCTTCTTTTTCTACTGTTTGATATCGGGAACAGTTAGAAAAACACTGATTTAGCATTGCCATTTTTCTCACACCGTATGAGAGAAATAGCACTAAGTCTCATTAACTGATACAATTTCGCTTCCCTGTATGACTTTGAGGATGATATTTAGGTTTTCAGAGTCTTGGGTTTGGGGTCTATCAAACAGAGTAACATTTTTGCACGATTGCTACCAGGTTTAAGATAATGTTTGTAAAGCACCTGGCATGAGGCTTAGCAGATTTTAGACTCTTAATACAAGTCAACTGCTCTTGTTATCAGTAATTACACCTAACTGTGAATGAATTTAAGCCACCGTGCGGAAAATATTTTTTATTGAAAAGAGGAAGAAAGTTTATTAGAAAAAGATTCACTTGTGTTTCTAATGAAAGTTAGAGGCAGTCCCGACCTCGCCGTCAGTGGAGGTGATAAAAAGCATATTATTTTGGAGTCAAACATCCCACCATTCCTCTGGACACGTTATTTACCATAAACTTTAGCTGGTTCTTCTACAAAACAAAGACCGTAATAGCTATCTCATTCTTTTGAGAATCAAATGCAATAATGTGAAGAAAGTGCTTACACAGTGTCTGGCTCATAGAGACTCGATAAACTGGGGCTATTCTTTCTTACCAAACGTTGAGGATAGAAGTGAAGACAAGTTCAAGGGAGAACAGCAAAGGCAGACTTTCCTTACTTCGTGTTTGTCTTTTTCTGTCTGCTTAATACCAAGTTAGGTAAATCAGCCAAACAATACGTGAAGGTCAGTGCGCCCGAGAAACTTTCTGGATGTATACCAACACACAAACTCCATATACGGAAAGCGTACTGAAATCTCAACAGAATGAGGGCAGCATAGTGACCCATGAGCTGACTGTGAATCAGCAATGCAGTATCATTATTTCTTAACTGACAGTCCCTGGTGTACGTTATCAGGCCTGCTCTACGTCTTCAAGATTAGCCATGTTCCTGCTGAGGTGCTTTTGTCTGGCTCAAGCCTCCACATTTTTCAAAAGGCTAGAGAAATTGCACTAGCACAGAGACTATCAAGTAAACTGATTAAAGTGAGAAGGATCAGAAATAATTGGAAAAGAGAAAATTGAGGGGTAACATCTGTCTGTGATATTACCATGAGACAGGGAAGCTAAACATAAAAAGAATAAATAGGCCCACACGGCTACAGGATTTAAGTGGGATATTAGGAAAAACTTGTACAATCAAAATTTCTCAGTGTCTCAATCTCATTCCACCCACCAGGGTCATCAGACCTTTGCCTTTCTGTGGATGTGTTTCAGTCGACTTTTCTCTAAGTACCTAATTCCATGGATCAGTCACCATAAAAGATTTGTTATACGCTACAGACATTTTATGAATTTGGCCAAGCTCTTCATAACATTGAAGTCACTACCAATCGCCTTTCCTATAAAACGGGCTAGGCATGGTGGCTCGCACCTGTAATCTTGGCACTTTGGGAGGCTGAGGCGGGCAGATCACCTGAGGTCAGGAGCTTGAGACCAGCCTGGCCAACATAGTGAACCCCATCTCTACTAAAAATACAACAATTAGCCGTGCATGGTGGCATGGACCTGTAGTCCCAGCTACTTGGGAGGCTGAGGAAGGAGAATTGCTTAAACTCGGGAGGTGGAGGTTGTGGTGAACAGAGATCGTGCCACTGCACTCCAGGCTGGGTGACAAGAGCAGGAGTCCATCTCAAAAACAAGCAAGCAAACAAACAAAAACACCTATACAATGACTATCTGTCATCCTCCATGACATAGAAGCCAAAATAGAATGGACTGAAGAATTCATCAAATACTCTACCTCTAAAACCTCTACTTCCTTTCCCTATAGGCCCACCTCTTCCTGATTGACCTGTCCTTCCCTCCAGGATTGCTTCATTGTATCCACCTTTGATTATACCCTCTACCTATTTTTGGAACTTCCTACATCATAAACTAGCTCATCATCACGATAACTTTTATTGAAATACAATTTTCAAAACAACTCTCCTCTCCTCTAATTGCACATATTTTTGCTTATCACACAATTGTTTTTCCAACTCCATTGTTGTATTATCCATTGGTGAAAGGTATTTTGATACCTCATAGTTTGAGTGTGACTGAATAGAGTAAGTTTCCTGCCAGAGAATTTGGCTGATTTGAGTGGCCTTTTGACGTAATTATTTTGCTTTCGTTCTTGGATATGGAATCCACAAAAAGTGAATCTCAGCAAATTCACTAATGAGGATTAAATGGAACAAATGGTTCAAATATTAAGAGTACCAATTTTGTTTTAAATAAGCTTTTCTGTTTCCAGACCAAACTGTGGTGGTGACTGAAGTCTAGCAGGGAAGTTATAAGGTTTTCTGCCTCTTTTATTTTCCTGGCACATCTTCTGGCAGACATACAAATGTCCAAGGAATGGTCAAGAACACAGTTCAAAAGGTAAAAGAGGTAGAGTACGCAAATTAACTCATTACCCTTTGATGAGTAAGGAATTCCAAGATGCTGTGCAAAGTATGAGCCAAGAAATGCTGAACTCAGAGCAGTATGCTTTGTATAACTATGGCACTTAAAGAACGAGATAAAAGTCTTTTGAAGTAAAAATTAGGAAGACAAGTTTTCTTTGCTCTGTGCTTATTAAAATATAATTCATACGCATTTCTAGCCTCAACACTTAGCATCAACCATGTCAAAGAGTAAGCACTTAATCAGTGGTTGTAGAATCGTTAGTTCATTTCAGAGACTAAGGAGAAATGGATCCAAAAAACAGTCCGCCTCAATCCTCTTGTATTTACCATCAACTTTTCCTATGTTATCATTCCATAGTCACATGAAATTTGGCCAAGTTTAGTATGTAGTCACTTCAGTTCCTAAACTGGGGAAGTTTAAAAATAGGATATGTCCCCTTGTTCTGGCCCCCACAGAAATCCCCCTACTAATATGTGCCTCCTAATATGTTCCCCTCCTAATATGTCCCTAAAATCTGTATCGTGTAAAGCCCACGCAATTCAAGTAATAATGGTCCAAGTGATGATGAAAACCTTCAGAAACTCTGCTCTTTCTGTTGCTGTTGCTGGCACTATATCCAACCGATGTTTCAGAAGCTCCAAGAGTCAACTCAAAGATTTACTCAAGAACATAGATTTGCAAACATCAGAAGCAGCAGAAACATAGGATTATCCTTGGATTCCCTTCCCACAGCGCAGTTTAAACCATCAAATCTAACATCGCTACAGCCCTTCTTAAAATCCCCGGCCTGCCACTCACTAGTTCAATGATCTTGGTGTGGTTATAAAGTTTAACTGATTCCCGGTTCCCTCATCTATACATATGTGTATCGAATATGTGCTAGGCTATTTATTTAAAAAAAATAAAAATAATGCAAATTAAGATCTTTGGCACTATGCCTGACATGAATTAACATTAGTTCTTATTCTTTCTTATTTTCTTATTTTTTCTCATTTTCTTTTCCCTGATGTGATATTACAGAACAGGGTCCTGAAGCCAGAATTGGGGAATCTGAATCCTTGATCTGAGTTCTAGGCAAGCTTTCTGTCATCTCTGTCTTCCTATTTTTCTATCATCCCTTTCCATGTATAAACAAACAGACAAAACTTAAAAAAGTAGGACTTAAGAAACTGTGAAGGCCAAATAACATGCTACATCAGCTCCAGCCTGCCATGCATCCGAACCTGCACTATCCACATTGTTACCATTCCATCAGCATGTGAAATCTGGCCGGTAAGACTAAGGAACTGACTTTTTAATTTTACTTAATTTTAATGAATTGAAAGAGATTTTAAAAACTGATTATTGATTCAGTTATTGAGAAATCGTTTCTTTCTGTGTTTTTAATGTTGCTACCAGAAAAGTTCAAATTACCCACGTGACTCTCATCACTCTGTGTTGGAGAGTGCCGTCCAGCAAATACATACATTGATTCAAATGCCTTCCTGGTGCCATGCGCATCCTTTCTCTCTGAACTGAGAATAATGACATAAAAACACTACAGTTCTTTGGGCTTCTTGGTAGAATTACATATTGTGATAATCAATGAATGAAGAGCAGCAAGCTATTGTAAATGAGAGGAGAGGCCCAATATTAGTGAGCTAGGGAGAAAAGAAGACAGAGAAGGAGGAGAAGAGTCTAAATTAAAAGTGTATGGAATGTTCTCACTTTATATGGGAGCTAAACATTAAAATACTTGAACTCATGGAGATAGAGAGTAGAATGATTGTTACCAGAGGCTGGGAAGGGTACTGGGGAGGGAAGGAAAAGGTAGAGACAGTTAATGGGTCCAAAAACATAGAATGAATAAGACCTAGTATTTGATAGCACAACAGGGTGACTATCGTCAACAATTATGTACTGTATATTTTTAAAAAATTAAAAGGGTAGAATTGGAATGTTCCTAACATGAAGAAGCAACAAATGCTTGAGGTGATGAATACTTCAATTATCTTGATATGATGATTATACATTATATGCCTGGATCAAAATATCACATGTATACCATACATATATACCTATTATGTGCTCATTATTAAAAATTTAAAAATGTTTTTAAAAAGCAAGTATATGACAAGTAATTTATCAATGCTCCGATTTTTATCCCAAGTATTCCGGACTGGACCCTCTCAGTGTTAATCATAGCTCAATATTTATGTTCTACACACAGAGGAGCTGAAGAGTAGGGTCCTTGCACGGCTCATCTTGAATCATTTTCATCATACCCTAGCATAGTACTAGTCACATAAGAGACGTTTAATAAATACTTGTTGAACTATCAGTTTTATCCCTGCAATCAGAAAGCAGTCTGATCTTAACCTTTGATCTTAACCTTCACGGAAATATCAATTTTAACTTTAACAAACATTATGAGATTTTTTTGTATTGTTTTGTTTTTGTTTTTTATTTATAAGTATGAGATTTTTGAGGCAGCTTTAATAAAACAAAACTATGTATTCAAGTTATTAGTGTAATTCGTGCCAGAACAATATTGATTCAAGATGGTTTAATAAAACTCTTTTGTGGTGAGATGGCAAATACAAAGAAAGAAATAACACTTGTCCCATTTAATGACTCAGCAGATAAATACATTTGGGGTAAGAAATAAAAAACGAAACATCAGCATCCTTCGAAGCCAGCTGGACCAAGCAGAAATGTTGGACTTTTCCCTGCTGTCCATTTTCTGCTCTCAGTCTGCAGTGGTGTCACTGCTAGATGCCAAGAAATGAAAACTGAGAAATCAATCATTCTGTTCTACAGAACTCATAATTCTCTACCACCCAGTTCAACCCCAGTCACATGAAGGAACTCACAAACTAAACACCACCACCCAAAATGTGATATGCAAATCATTGCCTTTTTATATTATAACTATTCAGCTAACAGAAGCCGAAAGAGAATCTGACAAATAAAATAAAGACTGCTTGGGACTTTAATTATAATAAAACAACTAGTATTGAAGGTCAATGAAGAATGCAATCTCTTCTAGGCACCATGACATATAAGAGTGCTGGATTTGGGGATTTTCGAATGGTAAGTAGGGGCACTCATAGTCAGCTGTGAAGGCAAAGGGTCTCTACTAATTAACTTAAGCAAGTTGCATTATCAATAGCTAAAGAACTCCTACTTAGCACCTGCAGATTTATGACTTCTAGGAAGCAAAGATAAATCTTTAAAACCACATTAGTCTAATGAGATGTTCAACTTGTATTACAAACATATGTAAAAGTGATATATTTTTGAGAGCTCTCTTTGCATTTATTTCCTGTTTCATTTTTACCTAATTGATTCATTGAAAAACAGAGTATTGTTATTATTACACACTTGCAAAGAGACTGCCTAATTATTAATTTTTCCTTTATTTGGTTCAATGGAAGTTTATTGCCTTTTATTTCCTACATTAGTGACTGATTTCATACTCCCTTGCATCCTTGCATGATCGACTCCCCTCTTATAAAGAGCAAAACATGAAATTACTTGCCTTCGAGTTATGAATGAGATAACTAATTCTCCAGCACATGGGAAGCATCCCATACTTGGAACTGAATGAATAAAACACAAACTTACAGAAAGAGGTGTAAGTCAGGTAATAACATTGTTGTATCACCCTCATGAAGGGTGAACGCAAGGTTTCCATCACTGCTTCCCCTCAGGGCCTCATTACCAGACTTCCCATGGGGTCATGAGAACTATTGAAAGCAATCAAGGACAAAAAAGGAGGATATTTTAAGGTATGTCATAATTTTATCTAGACTTATAGGAGACAGGAAAAAGAAGAACTGCGGAGAAATGGAGTGAATTGAAGCAACAAATGAAAGACTGTTGAAGGAAAATGAAAAGAAGTGAGAAGAGGAAGGAAGAACGATAGCCATACAGATATGGCCACAGCACAAACACAGAGACATCCACCACCAGGGTCATACACATTGATTGCTGACACTCTTCTCCAGCACTGTACCCCAAGCACTCATTATTCTCCGTATCTACTAAAGAGGAAGTGTCAAAATGATAGATGCTAGCTTACCATATCAACATGTCCCTATAGCCATGAAGCCCATTATCAACAGAGATAAACCTGGGCCAGGATACATTTCTTATCACAGTATGGGCAAGGAAGAGTTCAAAAATGGTGTTAGATTTAACAGGATTCTATTGTTGCAAGCTTCCTAAAGCAATTGAAAAGCACAAATGTATTCTATGCAGGAGCTGGAATGAAAATATCATTCTTCCAATCTGTTTGGATTGGTGCTATACCAAGTACTGCTTTGAAATAAAATAAAATGATAATTTTTAAAGGACTAATTTGTCTTCAGAGTTCTCTTTTCCATTTGGATTTTTTTTTTTTAAGAAAGCAGTAGGAGGAACTGTACATACCAGATACCATTTAAGATAGTGGCAAGCGGGGAAGAAGCTCTTTTAACTGCTTGGAGCTGTTCCTAGGTACATGGCTGTTTATTCAGCTGGTCTTCTGCCCTACCATGGAGCATAATGCTAATTATAGTTATCCAGCTAAATGGAGAAGGATGAGGAAGAATATGTGGAGACATTTTAATATTGAGATCAATGGAACTGGTATATAGCTTCTGACAGATATTTCAATCTAAATGAGCCATACTGCGCTGGGAAATACTTAAAAAGACAATTCTAAATGGTCACTCACCATTTCTATCTATCATATACCTCTGAAAATACTCTCTACGTGTTTTTATCTATTGCCCAAATCCAAGCTTTGTTCTACCAGGACTCTTTAAATGGAAATGGTATCTGCATCTTTCTGAGATAATAGCATACGCCATTCAGCCCAGTAATCTGGTCAGAGTAAAGTGAACGTGCCTGCTGGAACTGTGTTAAGTTTCTGGGGAAAAAGCTCAATCTGGCCACAGTCATGGGACTGATGAACTCGGCATTGCTTGGATCCTTGTATGCAGTGCCTGGATCTGATTTCTTCACATCTGTGTCACATAATCTTCCTTTTGTTTTATAATTACGTAAAGATTATTTCTGAGAATCATGCTCCTATGAAATATAGGTTCCAAATTCCAGTTGGGTCCTGTTTGAAGGCAAGTTATTTAGCAAACCAATGTTCATATTGTCTATGTCTAATCAGTTTTTTCCCCCACAGAATTTAATATTTAGGTTAATATGTATTTATTTTCCTCCAACAATTGAACAATTAAACTGACAATTTTATTTGGTTATTGGGATCAACCAGTGCTGTTCCAAATAGGCTAACCTGGAGGAGAGACAAATGACCCTCAACATAATTAAGTGGCCAAAATAATGGATATTTTCTTTACTGTACTTCTTTAAAACTAGAATTAATAGCGTAAAACATACACTGCCGGCCTTGAAAGTCTTACATTTGTAAAAGCACTGAAAGTAAATTGACAAGAATGCAAAGTCTTAGACTGAGCCACGCTGTCCAGTGTAGTTAGACCCACCATTCCACTCTCCTGGAGTCTTCATATCTACAACCCAAGTAAAAACACATTGGTCCCTTATATCTGGTCATTGCTCTCAACGTCATCAATCAATATCACACATTTTATTGTGTGAGACATTTCATGTATGGCTCATTCCTTTTTCATTTAATTTAGAATTGTCTTTGCTACCTGAATCCCAGGCACAGTGCAGTGGTGCGATTTTGGCTTACTGCAACTTCTGCCGAAGTTCAAGGGATTCTCAAGGGTTCAAGGGATTCTCCTGCCTCAATTTCCTGAGTAGCTGGAATTACAGGCATGCCTCACTCACTCGGCTAATTTTTGTCTTTTAGTAGAGATGGCGTTTCGCCGTGTTAGCCAGGCTGGTCTCCAACTCCTGACCTCAAGTGAACCGCCCACCTTGTCTTCCCAAAGTGCTGGGATTACAGGCGTGAGCCACCATGCCTGGTTGATAAACTTCTTTTTCCGCAATTGTTTGGTGGGGGGCAGAGAAGGGGAGAAAGCATTCTATTTATATCAGCAGTGTAGTAAGTTGGACTCAGCATTAACTAATTCTGACAAAACTTAGGGGGTTGGAAGTGAAAAGCTGGAAGAAAAATGGGTTGATAGCTTACTGACACCCCAGTAAATCAGGTCTAGCTATCACAGTTTATTAAATACACGCATGCATTATGGTTTATCTCAGAGGTGAAGAGAGTAAATGGCTCCTTTCCCAGAGTGTTGTTAACACTTTCAGCCCCAATGATTTCATTTAACATATTACTTCTTCAAAGTAATATCTCTGTAATCAAATTACCCTTCAGAAAAAAACTACCCTGCCTTCACAGTGTGATCTCAGCTATCAGCTTTAATCACATATATACAAGTGATTCCTCTTCCTCATTCATATTTAAACGACAAGAGTTTGCATGATATTCTTTTCTATATTCTACAGTAGTCTAAATACATGTGAAAATCACTACCATTTATTGAGCAACTACTATTGCGCAGATTTTTCACACATTATCTTCATCTCCATAACAAGTTTGCCTCCATTTCATAAATGAGGACACTGAGATTAAAAAAGATTAGGTAAATTTGCTAAGGTCAAAAATTTGCTAAGGTCACACTAATTGCTAAGAGCATACCCTAATTAATGTTTTCCCAACCTTTTAATCTCTTGGCTCCTATGTTTACCTAAGAAAAATAATTTAGCCATACTCAGATTGTTTCTCTGAAATCTATGTGATCATTTTTAAAGAATACATAAATAAAAACTCCATCAGCTAGTTTCCCTCCAAAGTTTCATTAGCCATGGCTTAAGGCACGAGTTATTACTGAGCACCCATCTTTCAACATAAACTGCAAAAGGTCAGTCTGAGGGCCAAGGTTACACTTTTACCTCTTTAACATTGGCACCCAGTACATGCTTAATAAATGTGTATAGAATGAATAGATACTGGAATTACTTTCCGTGATAAGAAAAAGAGCAATGCTCTATAAACATTACAGATATTTGCTCTGATAAAGAGTAACTCCCATGAAATTAATCTAATAGGACAAAATAGAAAGCCTACATTAGATATAGAAATCTAGACCTCAACAGGAAGCCAGCCCATACGCTGTACTATGATGCTAATTATTAGAGCAAATGACTACTCTAAAATGCATTGCATCTACTTTCCCACAATCTGTACCCAGCAGAAAATAGCTCTGTAGGGAATCACCCTTGCAAGTCAGTTGCTTAAAAATTGGCAAGAACAGTCACCCCTACCATTACTCTGAAGGTGACTTCCACAGAGCAGAAAAATGGGAAAATACTTAATTTCTTTATAAAGCAATCAGAATGTAATGAGAACAGATATGCATTGAAAGGATTGTCTTTGCTACATGAAACCAAAATACTTGGTTGGTAGAAACAGGCATTTGACATATTGGATTACGAAAACTAATACAAATGTTATCCCATTGAGGCTGCATGATTATGAAAAGAATTATACTGCAAACATATGTAGTTATGTAACTTGAGGCCACAAATCAAGGTGGTATATTAAATATACATGAATGTATTACGGGAACTGTAACCGCAGCCTCTTCCCATCCTCCCATTAACTTCCTGCATCAAAATGAACATTTTTCCCTTTGCCCTAAATGATGGAATTAACAACATAATTTTTTCTCTTTTAAGTCACATCTTTAAGGATATGAGGATAAGGCAGAGGGTCAGGAGAGTTAGTAGTGGTTGGCCTTTCAAGGTTGTGATGTTCAAACAGTTCAGCAAGGAGAACAAGGGGAGGGCTTTGGGAGGAGACTAATTAAAATAACCTTCGCAAAAAACAATCTGACACAAACATGTTCCCCAGGTACCACCATTTCTTTTAGGACAGTTTCTTTTGACAGCTTCTGGCTCTGTGCTCTCAGCCTAATTTGAATGTTCAGGGACAATATTTCCCATTATTTTGGTTTTGATTTAATCTGAAGGAAATACCAAGGCTTTGCCTGCAGGAGATAAAAAGACTAGGACTCACCTCCCAAGAGCCTGTGCTCATTTTACGAAAATAACTGATGTGCTGTGTGTAGTAGATGCCAGAAGAACGATTACAAAGTCCCCTGTGCATCTGAGACCTGAGCAAACACTTCAAAACCAACGCGCAAACTAACTTTAAAGCCCACTGCTTGATGTTATTAACCTCCAGCCCTTCCTAGTGTGGCAGCTATGTTCCCAGGCCAACGGAGCAAGAGAAGGAGCAAGGAACAGAGGAAAGGGAAAGAAATTCCACCAAAACCACATTCACATAAACAACCCAAACAGGAAAATCCCAAAGCGCAGAAATTAAAAACATAACGCATCAATTCTGTGAGCAGCATTCATATCTATAGTGACGTATTGGGGTGAAATGGTCATTGTTTCTCTTCTGAATCCCTCTAATGGCTCATTTCTAAAAACATATATATACTACCAGTTTATTTGCTTTTTCTTCGATCCTGGAAATAAAAGAAGAGCAGTTCTTAGGAACATCAAGCTGAGAAAATTGGGCCTCATCTAATGGCCTTGGGGAAGAGCGCTTTGAAGAATCTCAACAGTCTTCCTGCATGCCCTTCTTGAAGAAGCCCTTAAGTGGGTCACCTGGAAGTCAACAGTAAGTACTCAAAGGAGTGTGTGTTTTCCCAGCACGTGAAACTTTCAGTGCTTAAATTGGGACGGTCCCAAGAAAGCTTAAATGATGGGCCATGCTGAGACTGACCTAACCAAACCCCAATCAAATGGCATTAATTGGTAACCATGTTGGTTTGCTTTGTTTCATTAAAGGAATAGAAGCTAACATTTTTCTTTCTTTTTTAAAAAAAAGTTTATAATAAATTATGAATACTGTGAAAATAGACTTACTCATATTTTAATTCATTACTTTTGCTTGGTCATTTGTTACACAGAAAAGAAAATAATGATGGAGGGTATAGATCACAAGGAATTTTGTTCAAATGTCTCGTATGTTATTTAATACAAATATTCATTATATACCATTCATAGTGTTCCCCAAAAGTCACAAACTCTATTAGAATCAGCCATATTAAATGTCACAGCAACATGCGATTAGGGATTAACACATTTTATATCTTTCAACACATTCATTTATTAAATTGAACATATCAGGCTGGGTGCAGTGGCTCATGCCTCTAATCCCAGCACTTTGGGCGAACAAAGCGGGTAGATCACTCGAGGTCAGGAGTTCGAGATCAGCCTGGCCAGCTTGGTGAAACTCTGCCTCTATTAAAAATACAAAAATTAGCTAGGGGTGGATGGCATATGCTTGTAGTCCCAGCTACTCCAGAAGCTGAGGCAAGAGAATCACTTGA
This sequence comes from Cebus imitator, assembly GCF_001604975.1. Classification (NCBI taxonomy): domain Eukaryota; kingdom Metazoa; phylum Chordata; class Mammalia; order Primates; family Cebidae; genus Cebus; species Cebus imitator. The sequence continues at coordinate 254,909 of NW_016107660.1, read as the reverse complement.
ACCCCGGGAGGCAGAGGTTGCAGTGATCCAAGATCTCATCATTGGTCTTCAGCCTAGGTGACAGAGCCAGATTCCATTACAAAAAAAAAAAAAAAGAAAATGGAACATAATCAGCAGGAGCTTTAGGGGAGGCAGGGGGACAGCGAGTGAAGGTAAAATAGACTACCACGATAGGCACTCTATAATCCAACACCCAGAAACTGCTTTATGCATAAGACACATAGTAAGAGAGATGCTAGTAAATTTGTTCCTATTAATAGTGTTTTGCCTTCTGCAATTATCTTTAAATATGGTGAGATTGTAGATGCATTTTGAACACAAACACTCTTTTGAACACGATTTCAGACGCACAAGAATGCAGCATGAACATATGACATCAATGAATAAACCAGGAGCTGGGGGAAATTTGCGCATTCCAGGAAAAGCAAGAGTTTAAGGACAACACAGCAGGCAGCACTAAAAAACAGTAACAATTGGGCTCTCCGAGTTCCCATAATCCCATACCAAGGAACGAAGCCTGCATAAATAACACACCCCACACACAATCCAAACAAAAGACAGCAAGAGAAACTAAGTATGAAGGCGACCTTTTTCTTGAAACAGTAGGAGGCAGCAAACAAGGCTAGTTTTAATCAGGCCACCTGGTTTTCAATTAGGATAATTTAACAAAAAGAAGAGATTTCACCTAATTCAGCCTTTTAAAGGACATTCTTCTCTATTGTTAGACTACTTTGCTATGGAACAAAATACAAAAAAAAAAATAGAGTTGTTTAATAGGAAGAAAAATATTAGCAGAATACTTCACAAATAATATTCTAATCATTCTTGAATTTCATTTTTTCCTATTCTAATCGAGGCTTCATATTATATAACACATATAAATTATATATAAAGGAAAATATTTTTATTTACATTACAATTTTTGACCTCAGGGGTTTCTTTACTCAGGTATGCCTGGGATATCTTAGCTGCTGTGTAAGATTCTAACTAGTCAAGAGATGAAATAGAAAAGATATGTTTGGGTTATGAGATAGGATCAGCTGATTCTTGACTGAACAGAACATAAAGGAGTACTTAATAAAGAAATATGAAAGGGTAGAAGATATCAGAGAATTTAAAAGTAAAATAATAATATCATAAATAGAAGCCAAGAAAATCATTACCATGTATCGTTTATTTCATCTTTGGCACTATAGTAAAAAACTTCCAATAAAAGCCATAAGAATGAAAGGAACCATGATAGATAATTATGGAGTGCTGGGGTGACCAACCATCATCCCAACTGACCAGACTGAGGGGTCTCACGTAATGGAGAACTCTCAGTGCTAAAACTTGGCGAGTTGCTTGGGGTTGCTGCAAGGGTGAAGTAGGTTAATAAACATAAAATGTGTGGCATTGTGCCTGGCACGGGAAGGCCCTTGCTTGTTCCAGTTTGCCTGAGACAGTCCTAGGCTTAGCACTGCAAGTCTCACATTCCACAAAACTGAGTTTCTATGAGTATAAATTCATCTGAAGTTCACACAGCCCTGGGAGATAGAAATGTGTACTATTACTATCCCATATCAGAGATGACATCAAAAAAGTCCCAGATATTTTAAATAGTTGCTCATGGTTGCACAGGTGAGCATGTGGCTGGGTAAAGACTGGAGTTAAACAGCGCATCTCCCAATGTGCCTGTGTACTTAGCATTATATCTCCTTCCCGTTAATGCTGGGAGCACTTTTTAGCGTCAAGAGAAAGAAATCCAGAGTGGGGAGGAGGCTACACACTTCTGGCTAACATACAGTGTCTTTGTTACCATGAAATGGTGGACGAATATCAAGAGAGACTATCAGTAAATTCTTAGGAGCTCAGTTGTGAAAACTGAAGGAGATGTAGCATGTTGAGAGCATCAGTGCCACTAGAAGTCAAGGTACAATTTTGAGCTTTATAATCCCCTGCTCCTGAGTTTACTTTGTGTCTGCTCTAGCTGGGGTTATAACTAGGATCATAACTAGGCATAGGGTAACAGGGCATGCAGTGGAAAAGAAATCAATTGAGGGAGTTGGGAGATGTGAAAGAAGGAAGAGTTGGAAGGAAAGGAAGAGAAGAACGGGGAGGGGAAGAGAGAGGAGGGAAGAGGAGGGGAGGGGAGA
>NW_016107660.1:198895-252583 GCF_001604975.1 Cebus imitator | reverse complement strand
GGGAGGGGAGGGGAGGGGAGGGTGGGACAGATAAGTCCAGAAATAGGAGTAGCAGCGTTTTATCTACCAATATGGCACAGCAGATTGATTCCTTATCATTAACTATTGATGACTTATTCACAATCAGTACCAAGACTAAACAAATCTAGATTATTTTCCTTTTGGCCAATAACCAAATCTTGTCACCCTCCTTTGACAAATACTCTGATTTAAATTTTTCAGTAACATTCTTAAAAGCCATCCAAAAAACTATGCTTCTATTCTAACTGACCTAACTCTGCAAGTCTAATTATCATAACCAACAACAATTATCCCTACCTTGGACAGGATCTATACTTGGGAAACAAAAGCCAAATATCACCGTTCATCTCTCACAATCCTCATGTGTCAGCATTTACTACAGTGTTATATACAGCTCAGGCACTTAGCAAAATGTTCTTTGGAGACACAACACAATTTGTTTTGTTACATTATTTCTAAACTAGTAAGTGAAGGCATTTTGCAGTGATTCGAAAACGAAAATGAACTGGTGTTAAATTATAGATATCCTTCCGGTATTTTAACAAACCAAGTTTACTCTTTTCCCTTTTCCACATATATTTTTAAATAATAATAGGAATGATACAGTGAGAATGGCTACCATTCCTTGAATACCTTCCGTGTAACAAGCACTGGGAGAAATTTACAAATGACAGGCACATCTATCTGAGTGCACATGCGTGCAGGAGCATGCAGCGTGACTGGAACAGAAGGCACTATTGCACAACAGGCAGGATAAAGGATCAGAAAGAATCTTTGCTGTGGCCAGGTAACTCCTCAGCTTTCATTGACTAAAAGTTCACGAACACAGTCACCTAATTTTTAAGATGTGTTTATTGTTTGCTGATACATTTGTAGTGTTTTGGAAAAATAACATTTTTACAGACACCAGTTGTCTAACTCTTTTTATTTACTGAATGTTTAGTATCACTGATACTATATTTTTAAAACACAGTGTTGACTAGTGTATTTTAGGCTTCTGAAATGCTCCATTTTATAGTTTGTTTATTTGAGGAAACCTCATCACAAGTCATTTCATGAAAAGGGACTTCTATTATTTATGTTGCATCTCATTAAGGTTTTACTTCCATATTCTAAATTTCCTCCTGAGATTAAACGTTTGACTTTTATGAAGCCACTAAAAGAAGAAGAATGCGTCACTTTCACTTAGGGTCGGACAACATTATAATCTTGCAATTTAATCATCCCAAGTGTTGACAAAAGATGTCATAGATGTTATAGAAACCCACCCTACTGGAAGTTGGCAAACTGAAAAGTCTTTTAAAACATGTCAGCTTTGCCCATTGCCTTATCCAAGTTGATGATCAGATTTACTTCCTAATTATAAATGTGTGCTCCTCATACATGAGTAATGGAGGATTCTGAAAGGTAAATGAATCAAATAAAGGTCACTCTGAACAATAGTAACACAATTGACTAAAAACCCCAGATCACAGGATAAAATGGTGGGCAAAGAGTTGCCCATGATACCCAAGTGTCAATCACAAGAACTTCTAAGCTTTAAATGAGAAAATGCATGTAAAGCACCCAGCAATATATCAGGCATACAGTAGCTGTCCAGTAATCAGTGGCTTTCATCATTATACTTATTGGCGATAGCAATATTTCACGGCCTGTTGGATAGAACACTGAGCCTCATGTCTTAAAATGAGTTAAAATATTGCACCTTGTTTTTTTTTTCATTTTTATTTATGAGACATGATGCAACTTATTTAAAAACATTGATTCCTGAATTTCAAAAGTAAAAGCAAACAAAGTTTACTGTACAAGACTGTTGTGAAGACAGGAAATGCAGGGCAAGAGAAATGAAGGGGGAGAAAAGGAAGGCGAGGGGAAGCTCAGCACATATCTTCTCCTTAATAGATGCTCACTAAATGCTCATTAAAAAGAAAAAGAAATAGAATTGTCCATATCCACAACATGTATTTAAGTGGAATGAAGCAGAAACATATAATTTGAGGATTTCCAATTATTCTAAGAATTATTCTTCCTATATCAAGAGTTGATCAAAAGTTCTTAACCTGCTAGGAATGCCGTTCCAAGAAAAAAAAATTCTACTGAATGAATTTTCAAAAAGTGAAATCGTTAGAATATATTACTCAAATTAAATTACTATTCAAATATTTGTTTGATTCCATATTGCAATAAAGTAGAGGAAAAAGAGCTACTTTTACTTAATACTTACAAAAAAATAACACTGTTAAATGTTTACATGCATCCTTTCAATTAATTTTTACAACAATCCTTTTAAAGTATGTCGTGCTATCCCCATTTTACAGTAACAAAACCAAGTTTAATATGTGATAATGTTGGAAGCTGAATAAATATTTTGATCTCAGAGGAAGTATACAGGTTATATACACAGACTCTGGAATCAAATTGTCTGAATCCAAATTTTGAGCTTCTGAACTAGGGTAAATTGCAGTCTCATCCTTAGTTACTTCATTTGTAAAATGGAAAAAGGAGTGGGGTCCACTTCAAAGGATTGTTTTTAAGTTTAAATCTGTGCAGAACACTTAAGAGTTAGCCGGGCGCGGTGGCTCAAGCCTGTAATCCCAGCACTTTGGGAGGCCGAGGCGGGTGGATCACGAGGTCAAGAGATCGAGACCATCCTGGTCAACATGGTGAAACCCCGTCTCTACTAAAAATACAAAACATTAGCTGGGCATGGTGGTGCGTGCCTGTAATCCCAGCTACTCAGGAGGTTGAGGCAGGAGAATTGCCTGAGCCCAGCAGGCGGAGGTTGCGGTGAGCCGAGATTGCGCCATTGCACTCCAGCCTGGGTAACAAGAGTGAAACTCCGTCTCAAAAAAAAAAGAGTTCATGGACTGAAGTCATGCATCAGACATATCTTAGCTGTCATTATTATTGGTCTAGCGCTGCATTCTTGGCTTCTAATGTCAATTTATTTTTATTCTGTTTTAAACCTTCTTTCCGAAAGAGAAACATTCTTTGGCCGTTGTATAACCAAGTAAAGGGAATAGAATTCTTTTAACAATATGAGCTTCTCAAATCCTTATAATGCCTCCATATACTATACAATGCTTCACACATATTATTATCTCAGTGGATCCTGATTCTGCTGACAGCTATGTAACTATGAAACCAGTAAGGCCTTGGTTCTGGAACCTTAGGCTCCAGATTCCCTAAGCTTTCTTAACAGAAGATGATCCTGGGGTTTATTCTTCAGTTCTGTCTAATACAACACAAAGTAACTGGATGAAAGAACATAACATTTAGTCACACATCCAGATGTTTCAGTCAGTGTGAGGCCAAACATCTGGATGATTAGCCAGATGCATTTTTTTTTTCACCCTGACATTGGGCAACGTGTCAAATATGATTGATGTGAAACAGAAGAAAGGAAAGCATACAGAAGGAACTGTTAACAAGAGAACTACTTTGCTAAATAAAAGATGGCATGGACTTTGTTATCATCACCTGCTCCAGCAATTTATTTGCAACCAACATCAATAGCCCTACTGGGGAATACAACCTCGCTTAACTTGTTCTACCATTTTGACACATCTAACTCAGAAATGTAATTTAAAATAAAGATTCATGGAGCTAATATCCTTCTTGCTTCAGACTATTAAAGCGCCTATTGTTCTCACAGCTTGGAGCAGGAGTGAAAGTCTGCATGCATAAATGAACACGTGGATGATATACTGCTTGGTATAAATACTGCCCAGCTTTTAGTGAGATACCAATACCTCTAGAATACAAAATTTAAAAATGCACTCCATATGAAAAGCCTTATGATTAAAAGAAGCAATCATGATGAGTGTTTTTACTATAACCTTAGATAAACTGTGATTTCTGCAGGGAGATGATAATAGAAGTGATCACAGGAAGAGTTATCATGTTATTAAAGTGATGGCTAGTGAGCCTTTGCTCTGTTCCAGGCATTTTACTGTTTGTGTATATAATATTAACCCTGTGAGGTAGGTACTCTTAATATCCTCCTTTTGTAGATTGGGAAACTGAGGCTGATAGCTATTAAGTGACTTGCTCATTGTCATATCTGCCATGACAGTGTATTTCCAATTGGCAGCTTATAAAAATGTTCAGTAAAGGGCCAAGTATACACATAGGTTGAAAAGAAGTTGCATTTATTGTAAAAGAATCATAGAATTTTAAACCTGGAAGAGATCTTTAGAGAGTAGTTAATCCAACCCTGGCATTTATGGATGATAAAACCAAGACTCACGAAGTCATGATTTGTCCAAGATTATACATTCTGCCAGAAAAAAAAATGAGAAATTCCTACTGTGAGTATCATTTATTTCTGCCAGCACATTATTTCATAAACATCCAGTTAAATGCAAATGCCTTTTCTAGAAGGGAAGAGATTTATTATAACCCTTTGCCACATTATCAGAGATTAGTTGGTCAGACAGACCAGGCAAGAAGGATTTGATGGAGAAATCTGACACTTTGGAGGCTGTTAAGGGAGGCAGCAGAGACCATTAGCTGAAAATATCAGCTCTTCTGCCATTTCTGGGTTGGAGTCCTGCCTCTAGCATATACTGCTATGTGACTCTGGAGAAATCATTTAACCCCTTTAAGCCTCAGTTTCTTCTTCTGTACATTGAGGATAATAATAGCATTAATGTCAAAGAGTTGACATGGGCATAACATTTATAAAAAGTTTTGTGTCACATGTGTTGTCTTATAAGTACTTAACACTCAACCTCATAATCACTCCTGGAGAAGGAAGCCTGGAAGGAGTTCTGTGTTGCAGTAGGACTACATAAAAGGCCTGAAATGGATTGGAGGATTATGGATTCAGAGCAAGATGCCACTGACCTAATCATGTATCTCAGGGCTGGTCCTGAATGTAAACTCCAACACCTTACCCCTTATCAATACTTAATCAGCTTAATATCCATAGGAATCAAGAAAATGAGTTTTTGATTGTCATCACTAAAAAACCCATGAAAACAAAACACCCACCCTGTCTTCCAATGTGCGCCAAAGACTGACTTGTTCTATGCCACACGCACTCCTGAACAGAGGGATGCAGAGGAGAGAGTTTATGGGCTTCAATATAAAATGATAAGCCTGGTAAATTACCTTTGGTCCAGGTGTAAGCTAGACCAGGATAAATCTCTATGATGCATTCACATTGTCATTTTATAATTCCAACACCAGAGACCCACAGTAGAGTAGACGCTACATGACTCAATTCTCTACAAATTTTAGTTCCTCACCCTTGCCTGACTTAACATTCAGAACCAGGCTTAGCAAGATCTGTGCCTTGTTCTTATCACTACAGTGAACATAGGATTCCTTTATTAAAGATCATATGGAAATCAATTCTCCCAATCAGAGTATACTTGAATGTTTGATGATAAAATGCTTTGATATTACTCTGCAGACGCTGAATTTCTTTGGATTCCACATTCTGACATTCAATGAGAATAGTTAATGCAACTCTTATAGATTTTAGTATTCTGGTGTTTGGGGAAGCTTTCATATGTTTAATTTTAATATGAAATGGGCTGCATTAGTTTGGTGGAGATGCTGTAACAAACTATCACAGATTCTATGGCTTAAACAACAGAAATTTATTGGCACCTAGTTCTAGAGGCTGGAAAGCCAAACCCAAGGTGCTAGCAAAATTGGTTCCTCCTAAGGGCCATCCTAGGCCTCTCTCCTTGGCTTGCCGACGGCATCTTCTCCCTGTGTCTCTTTACATCATCTTCTTTCTATGTACGTCTATATCAAGATTTCCTCTTATAAGGACACTGGTCCTATTGGATTAGGGCCCAAACTGATGACGTCATGTTAACCTGATTACCTCTGTTAAGAACCTGTTTCCAAATAAGGTCACAGTTTGAGGCACTAGAGGTTAGGACTTCAACATATTATATATAATTGTGTGTGTGTGTGTGTGTCTGTGTGTGTGTGTGTGCGTACGTATGTGTTTGTATTTTTTTTTCCCAGGGATGATGGAGGCAAGATACACAATTCAACCCATAACATGGGCTTTCCGAATAAGAAACAAAGGTATTTGCAGTCCTTTCTTTTTACTTTTCTTTCTCTTCTTTTTCTCTGCTAATGTCTAGCTCGTTTTCTGGAAACAGGTTCATTTCCTACTGCTTTCTGCTTCCACAGGTCTTGCCCTATATGGTGGTCACTAAAATTCTATCAATAATTACATTGATTTTTTTTTTTTTAAGATTCTGGAGACCTTACTTATTGTACTTTGCAAAACTTGAATTTTTTTAGCATGTCCAGTTGGACACAGACGCCTCTAGCTTGCTGGAGAACTTGTAGCATAGGAATTGAAATCTGGCACGAACTAACTGCAGAAGAGAATGTGTATTCAGAAAAGTTATATGTGCACTATGCACTAGGAAATCCATAAAGTAATTTACTCCTTTCACTTTTCATGGCAATCCATGCTAATTTAGATAATGATAATTAATGATTTGCCACATCAAACAATGGAAATAAATCCATAAAAAGTGACCTTATTGATCAACCATTTTCAATTAAATTAAAGGCAGCATTAAGTAACTCCGTTGGGGAGTTATAAAAGAACATTCTCTCCTAAGGTTCTGTGATAAAGAGGTGGAGATGCATAGTGGAGCTGGGTGCAGAAATCTGCAGTAATTGATAATGAAGAAGTTTAAGCAGTTCTACATACTTCTTGGTACAAACCCAAAAGTTACAATCACTTCCCAGTGATAACACTAATCCTGGCTCATTTCCATATTGTGATTGCCCTACTCTAAATGATAAATTAAGAAGATTAACTATAGAACTAACTACCAAAAATGTACCTAATTTAGGAAATTTCAGCTCTCTGTTATCTACCCTTTGTCTAAATTAAAGTAAAACACTTGTCTGTGCTTTAACTGGTAATAAAACATTAGGGAAAAAGGGCCTACTTATATCACATAGTTGAATAAGAGTTAACTAAATAATTACAAATCCAAGACTACATTTTCTTATGGACGGGTAATTTCAATATCCTAGGAAAAACTTGTGGCTCCATAAACAATGACGGAAATACTGCAGTGAATACCCTCTTGGCAGGATGCTGGCATTGGAAGGATTAACAGAAAAAAGAAAGCACAAAGGTTGCAGAAAGCTTTAAAAGCCATGAAAGAAGAAAAATATAATTAGAATATTATATGTAAGGGTTTAATTCAAATTATATGCCTAGAAATGAGTTAGGACTTGAGTGAGAAAAATTTCATTGTCACTTCTTTCTCAAAAGTGATTTGTGAATGGTCTTAATTGGTAGAAAAGGGCCAATAATTCTCTCCACACATTTCTAGGACTTTTGGAGGTAGATGTCTTATTTTTAGTGTGAATGAGTTCATCACCTTTTCCTGTCAGCATTTCTGTGTCAATATCAAGACAGTTTCATGTGCTACTGAAAAGGGAAATGTTGCCTCATTCTAAAAATCATTACAGATAATTACTGAAAACTCTCCCAAAGTGACACTGAATAATCACTTTATCAGGTAGTTTAATGAAATCTTTCTGAAACTAGATCAAGTTAATACTTTGTCAAGACATTATTATTTCTAGTTTCTATTTCATTTTTTAAAATTTCTCCAAATTAAAAAAACTCTCAGAAAATTAAAAATCACAGGTAGTTTGAGTTAGTTTTTTTTTAATTTCAAAGAAATTTATTCTGTATTTTCTTATCACAGTAGGGGATAAGGGTAGGAGAAGAAGTATGACCACCTTCCCCCTGCCTCTCAGAGCCCATTCAAATATATTATTTAACCTCAAGTGTTTTGCTCCAATTCATGTAATGACTCATAATGTTCACCAAATAAAGCCTGATTGTTTTTATATTTTTATAAAATCCTGTGATATTTTCAGCGTATTAAGTTGCTGCTGTCTTATGTTACTGAGAGCCTATGAGGTGCTAATTTAAGACGTTGAGACTGGGGTGATAAACAAGACAGAAACACAGACCTCATGAACTTGAGGTTGGGGAAGACATATTATCCATGTAAGTTAACAAATAAGAGCTTTTGGGATGGGGCAATCAAGGCAAATCTCTTCGCAGAGGTGAGATGTAAGTGAACCCTGGATGATGGGAAGGAGCTATCCACCTAAACATACAGGAAAAACGCATTCCACATAGAAACAATGGCAAGTTCCAAGACATCTTCAAAGAACAGGAAAATTAATGTAATCAGAGGGTAGTGACCTTAGGGGCAGAGTGGTAGCACAGGAAATCTGAGATTCTGGCAATGCTAAGATAAAAATTTCTAGGCAATAAGAAAGAGTTTGGATTTTTAAGTGCACTGGGACATCAATGAACCATTTTTTGGCAAGATCATTTTATAATGTGTTTTACATTTTATTTTTAATTTTTATTTTTTGAGATGGAATTTGATTCTTGTTGCCCAGGCTGGAGTGCAATGGTGCAATCTTGGCTCACTGCAACCTCCACCTCCCGGGTTCAGGCAATTCTCCTGCCTCAGTCTCCTGAGTAGCTGGGATTACAGGTGGCCACCACAATGCCTGGCTAATTTTCTATATTTTTAGTAGAGATGGAGTTTCACCATGCTGGCAGCCTGGTCTCGAAATCCCGACATCAGGGTAATCTACCCTCCTCAGCCTCTCAAAGTGCTGGGATTATAGGCATGAGCCACTGCACCCAGCCACTGTGTTTTACATTTTAAATAACTCTGGCTGCAATATGGAGGATAAACTGGTAGGAAAGAAATTGAAGCAGGAAGATCATTTAGGGGAATGTAGTTGTGGGTCAGGTGAGAAATGATGGTGGCCTAGAGTAGGCTGATAGAGGCAGAATCAGAGATTTGAGATCAAATTTTATTTTGGAGGTCAAGCAGACATATCTTGTGTATTAGGCCATTTCTGTGGTGCCATAAAGAAATATCTGAGGTTGGGTAACTTATAAAGAAAAGAGGTTTAATTGACTCATGGTTCTGCAGGATGTAAGGAAGCATATGCTGACATTTGCTCAGCTTCTGGCGAGGTCTTAGGAAACTTTCAGTCATGGCAGAAGGCAAAGGCGGGTATCACACAGTGAGAGCTGGAGCAAAGAGAGCCAAGGAGGGAGGTGCCACATACTTTAAACAACCAAATCTCATGTGAACTCAGAGGCAGAATCCTTATTACCAAAAGGATGGTGCTAATCCATTCATGAGGGATCCACTTCCATGATCCAACCACCTCCCGCCAGGCTTTATCACCAACACTGGGGATTATATCTCTTTCTTTCTTTTTTTTTTGTGAAATGGAGTTTCACTCTTGTTGCCCAGGCTGGAGTGCAATGGCAAGATCTCAGCTCACTGCAACCTCTGCCTCCCAGGTTCAAGCCATTCTCCTGCCTCAGCCTCCCGAATAGCTGGGATTACAGGTGCCCACCACCAAGCCCAGTTAATTTTTTGTATTTTGAGTAGAGATAGAGTTTCACTGTGTTGGCCAGGCTGGTCTCAGACTCCTGACCTCAGTCACCCAAAGTGCTGGAATTACAGGTGTGAGCCACCACTCCCAGCCCAGGATTATATTTCAACATGAGATTTGGAGGGGACAAGCACCCAAACTATATAATCCTGTTAAGACACAGCACTGAGAATCTAATTCTTATTAGTCTGGCTTTTTCAAAGCCTCATCATAAACACCCGAGGGCAGGAGCTGTGTCAGAGGTTTTTGGTTGGCCCCACGTTATACAGTCTGGTGCTGATGACAGAAACAGTATAGAAGAAATATCAATTTCCCTTACTTGCCTAAAGCAAGTAATTTAACCCATGGCTGCTCCCTTTATGTCAAAGTGATGATAAATTTTATCTGCCTTTTGAATCTGAATTTCTTCCCTAAAAATATTTGAAACATGAAAGGGTGTTCAATCTGCACCAAGCCAAAACTGCACTAGTTTGCTTTTAATGCTCAGTGCCACAGAGACCACAAGGCAAATATTTTAACCGATAATTTTCTGGGTAGCTGGAAACTGCAAATACTCACCCAATAAAAGAATTTAATAAAACAGAAAAAAGCAACACAGTTAAACTAGAGATGTTTTCTTGTTCTTAGTGAATAGAGGACATGTGTTAGAAAGAATTATGAGAGCAGACTGGATGAAACCCGAGATAATCTACTTCTTACAGTTTATATTCAGAATAAGAAATAATCACATAGTTTACTCCGTTTATAACATAAAGCCCAATGATATTTCCCTCTGAGTCATAAACATCTTAGTACAGGTTGAATTCTGGAACCTAGGTGACTTAAATATTCTATAAGAGTTTATTTCATAATTTTGCCAAAGATTCTCCTGATGTACTTTGTGTTACAAAGAGTTGTCAACTTTTCAGTGAAAGGACTATTTCAGTGTCAAAAGAGAAATTTTTCAGATGTATTTCACGTTAATTTTTTTGAGTCACAGTTTATTTTTCTAATCTGAATCTGTTTCTTTTTACATATCTAAAAACGTGACACATTTAGCAATGTATAATTGTTTTAATTAGCTTCAGATCTGTAACCATGGCATAAAGCTTAATGTAACGAATACATGTAAAAGAAAAAAAAATTTTAATCTATTATTTTAGTTATTTCATGTAAACCATTTTGGCAGTAGTTTCAATTGATTAAGGGAATTGAACAGTGTTGGGAAAGTTCTACATTTCCGATATAACAATAGGCTCAAAAGGTTTGGTCACACACTAAAGCACATTGAGCACATTAAATATATGGATCTTATTAACCAAACAGAGAGCAGAGGCTCACGGGAGAAAGAGAGTCTGCCTCTTCCTCTCACTCATCTCCTAGCACCTGCTGGGTATCCTCCAACTGAGCCCTGGAAGGATCTGGAGTTGGCAGACCAGTATCACAGCCCCAGCTATTTCACTTAAAACTTTTGACTTCAGAGCTTGCATGAGTAGAAGATAAATAACTATACCTTCCGCCTGGAGTCATCAAAGTCCTGTGAGTAAGCCATCAAACAAAGCTGGCATTTGGAGAAAATTGGTGAACATTTTTTTTTTTTTTACTTCTCTTCTCAGAATTTTATTCTGATTTCCATTTGGCAGCTGCCCTAGCTCCAGGGATAGAGCACATGCTCTAACTAAGTCAGACATCCCTCCGGCAAAAGTGATTTTTTCAGGCGGGGCATGGTGGCTCACACCTGTAATCCTAGCACTTTGGGAGGCTGAGACAGGATTGCCTGAGAATTGCCTGAGCCTAGGAGTTCAAGATCAGCCTTGGCATGATAGCCAAGACATCATCTCCTCAAACAAGGGAAAAAGATCCTTTCATCCAGACTGTGCAGGTAAACTAAATCAAGCCAACTTCAGCGAATTTGAAAATATTTTCCTGAGACTGATGGAACAAAAATTATTTCTCTCCAACTCAAGTTGAAAGGAAAAACAGCTGGACCCAGAGTTGTTGGCCAACATTTAAAAAGTACAAGTACACAAGGACCTAGGCTTGGTAGGTCATCTTCTGGCAGACGCAGAAAAAGGGCAGGAAATAAAGAGGAAGAAAAAATGCTCTAGGTGATACCTTCGCACCCGTATCAAGTCTCATGAAAAGTGAGCCAGGCTGTTCTTTTCAGTTATGAAACTGCCTTCGCAAAACTATGAATGAGACACTGAAAGAGATCTAACTGACTCCATCTTGCTTCTAACCTCCAAACTGCCGTTGTTCATTCCTGGGCATAGGCTGAACTAACTTTGGGAGAAACTTAGTTTATACTTTATAGCTTATAGTTTAAAACAAAGATGATAAAAGCCCCAAAGCAGACCTCCTTCTTGCCTGGAGACTAGATTGCTTCTGTGGGACCAACATTAGCCACAAGATGAGCCATTATGGTTTAGGAATCAGGCAGCTGGAGGCTACAAGATCCTGACGCTCCTTAAACTGCTCCTAAGATCAGTGCTTGAGATATTTTGCAGACCCTGCACTGGATAGATCAGCCAACACCACCTAGACTGGTAATCTGGTCCAACCAGTTCTGCCATCACATCCAGCAACAGAAGACATTAAGAAAACCTAACTTTGACCTCCTATGATTCCATTGCCAACCTGACCAATCAGCACTCCCCACTTCTCGAGCCCCTACCTGCTAAATTATCTTGAAAAACTCTGATCCCCAAATGCTCTGAGAGGCTGATTTGAGTAATAATATAACTCTGGTCTCCTGCATAGCTGGCTCTGCATGAATTACTCTTTCTCCATTGCAATTCTTCTGTCTTGATAAATCAGTTGTGTCTAGGCAGCAGGCAAGGTGAACCCATTGGACAGTTACAGTTAAATGTCAGTGACTTGGTTTTATTGGTTGGAGCAATTTGAATCAAATTTGCTGTTTCTAGCACTCCAAAGCATCCAACTAATATAGTTACAGAAATCTAGCGGATAACACAGCTGAGTAGGACAGAACTCCAAAGGGTTCCCCTGGGAAAATAAGTAGAAATTCTCCAATTCAGTCATCCTTAAAGTTTTATATCCCAGGTGCTTTGAAAAATCTGATACCAAAAGTAAGGAGGTCCTCTTCTTGAGAAGCAAAAAAACAAAAACAAAAAACATAGTAGTACTTAGGCACACGCATAAAAATTTTGCTATGATGTCAGAGAGAATCACAGCTCTTCAAAGTTCCTAAATGTAATAGCATTGGTCTAAGGTCTGACCACGGCACGGTGAGCCCCATGAACCGTAGGTACACCTCTGGAAGGTCTTCCTGAACAAGAAAACCTGAAGTAGCTGGAAGATCATGAAAAGAGGAAGAAATGATCAACCCTGCAGCACCTCCTTAACTTGGAGACATTCTCTTTGTTTCTTATTCTGGTCTCAATTGACAAGGCCATTGGACTTTGTAAAGGATCTTGGCCAACCTCCACACCCTACGACCCCTCCCAGCTTGTCCAACCTCATGACTCCACACACTACACTCCCCACCCACAACCCTCACCAACACTCCCACTCCCATCTCTGCCACAGATTTGGTTACTAGAACAGAGGCAAAGATTTCCACTTAGCTAAAGTTAGAGTATGCATTAGGTCTAGACAAAATTCTTTTGCTTCTAGCTTCTAAACCAAGGTTCAAACAGTGGGGAGCCTCGTATGTTGACATCAAATTTCCATTACCATTATATTCCAAAACCTCCTATTTTAATTTTGAGCATAACTCAGACTTGCAGTTTGTTACCCATTGGCCTTTTTGGTTTGTTTTGTTTGATTTAACCTTTGGGGTCTTACTTGTATCTGCCACATAGATTGAGGACACTTAGACTTCCTTTTTTTTTGAGGCTAACTATAAAGCACATCTTTCATAATGATGGAGTGGATAACTGATCTCACACTTACATGTTCCTTTAAACCTACAACTATTTGAGTGGCTTATAACCAATTATTAAACCCTCGGTTCTGTTGACCACTGACCTCATTCTCTGAATCTGGAGTTCAAATGGTTTTAGATTTTGACTCAGTTCAAGTTCCCCTCTCTGAAAGGAATGTTTCTCAAAGCAGCACTCCTGAAACTTTAAGCTGCTTGTGAGTGCCCGCCTCCCGCCCCACTGGAGATCTTGTTAAACTGCTAATTCTCATTCAGTGGGTCTGAAGTGGGGCCTGAGATTCTGCATTTCTTTATTATTATTATTATTATTATTATTATTTTTGAAATGGAGTTTCACACTGTCTCCCGGCCCTGGCTAGAGTGCAATGGTGCTATCTCAGCTCACTGCAACCTCCGCCTTCTGTGTTCACATGATTCTCTTGCCTCAGCCTCCTGAGTAGCTGGATTACAGGCTCACACCACCACACACAGCTAATTTTTTGTATATTTCAGTAGAAATGGGGTTTTTACCGTGTTGACCAGATTGGTCTCGAACTACTGACCTTGTGATCCGCCCGCCTTGGCCTCCCAAAGTGCTGGGATTACAGGCGTGAGCCACTGTGCCCAGCCAAGATTCTGCATTTCTAAGAAGCTCATAGGCACTGCTATTGCTACTGGTTTTTGTGAATCTCACTTTGAGTGGCAAGGGCTTACAGGATCTGCAGCCTAACATCTTACACTTTGCCTCTCCCTCATTACCAGGGACCAGCAGGAGATGCTCGTTAAGAACTCAGTGACTTGCTGTTACAGTTGATGGACATTACCCTGGGTAGTGACTAAGCAATGAAGACCTCCACTGCCCTACCTGTAAATGTTAAAAATGTAGTTACAGTGCAAGGTGTGCATCATGACGACTGGTCCTAAGAGGCCTATTTGTAGGGGAGCCAACGATTTCAGAAAAGAGCCCCTCCAAGCTGAATAACACTGAGGATCCAAAAGCCCTTCGATCATCTGTACAGAGACCTACATTGAGACCCAGAAGATAATGCTCCCATTAACCCTCTTAATTTGCATTAGCACAATTCTCATTTTAATCGATTTTCTCTGCAGCCATTATATCTCATTTTTACTTAACATGACTTTGAAATTTCTGAGCTTTGAGAATATACAATACTAAAAGAAACAGGCTTATTTCTCAATTGATGAGGGCATTGAGAGAGCGAAGATATCTTTCAACTGCCAAAATATTGGAATCCTCTCCTTTTACAGAAAAAAAGAAGTTATCACTAAGGGCTAACTTTGAAAAGTTAAATATTGTCAAACATCCAATTTTATACAGCATCCTTCAAAGTTCTCAAAACACTTTATTAACTGGCATAACCTTCATCTTCATAATATATCAGTGAGGTTGGGGCCAACTAACCAATGTTGTTGAATATTACAAGTCTAATTTTATCTTTGAAAGCCTATGTTATATTTTATTATTAGAGAAGCAAGAAGATACCCTAGATTTTCCCTCACACTCCTCCTCCAACAAAATGCCTGTTATGTCTCTCTCTCTCTCTCTCTCTCTCTCTCACACACACACACACACACACACACACACACACACACACCCTTACATTCAGAGGTCAAACTAGGGGGCTATGACTTGGCAAGCTCAAACCATTATATATCTCTACAGCTGTCACTCACACAAAATAATATAGTGAGGGCAATCTAATGCTGTACTGTGAAAATAGCTTCTCTCAAAGCAGGACATATGAAAACACTTCAGAGAGAATTTCAAATACCTTCTTCAAATACCTGTTTCTAATGGTTTCACAGGACAGATTTCACATAAAAAGAAAGGAAGACATAATTTAACAACACTACTAATTGTGTGTACTTTACCTATATTATCACATTTAATCTTCACAACTTTTCAAGTATGATCATCCCAATTTCTCAGATGACACTGGGAATTAAAAAGAAAAGAAAAATGACAATGCCCCCAAACTCACAGAGCTAGAAAATGGCAGCAGTGAGACTTGAATCCAGGGCTGACTGTCTCAGATTCTAAACTCTCCAAAGTCCTTGGCTATCATCACCAGATCAGTGTTCCTCAAACTTTAATATGCAAACAAGTTACTTCAGGGAGTTGAGTTGATAAAAATGCAATTCTAATTCAGTAGATCGGAGTGGGAAGGGATAATTTGCATTTCCAACAATGTCTCAGGTGATGCTAATGCAGGTGGTCCAGGGAGCATGCTTTGAATCGCAAGGCACTAAACTATGAAATTTGAAGGTGTTTCTCAAAGTGTGGTTCCTTGGCTAGCAGCATCAGCAACACCTGGAAGCTTGATAGAAATGCAAATTCTCAGGCTCCACCTGACACCTACTTTGGGGTAACATTTTAACAATCTCTCTTTTATTTCTTTTCTTTTCTTTCTTTCTTTGGAATCTCTCTCTCCCTCTCTCTCTCTCTCTCTTTCTCTCTTTCTTTCTACCTACCTCCCTCCCTTCCTCCCTTCCTTCCTTCCTTACTTCCTTCCTTCCTTCCTCTCTTTCTTTTTCTCTGCCTTCCGGGCTTCCTTTCTCTCTCTCTTTCTCTTTCTCTCTTTCTCTCTTCCTTGACAGAGTTTCGCCCTTGTTGCCTAGGCTGGAGTGCAATGGCACGATCTCGGCCATTGCAACCTCCATCTCCTGGGTTCAAGCAATTCTCCTGCCTCAGCCTCTTGAGTAGCTAGGATTGCAGGCATGCACCACACCACTCATCTAATTTTTTGTATTTTTAGTGTAGACAGGGTTTCACCGTCTTAGCCAGGATGGACTCCTGCTTCAGTCTCCTGAGTAGCTGGGATTACAGGCACTCACCACCACACCCATCTAATGTTTTGCATTTTTGGTAGAGACACAGTTTCTCCAGGTTGGTCAGGCTGGTCTCGAACTTCCCACCTCAGGTGATCTGCCTGCCTCAGCCTCCCAAAGTGCTGGGATAACAGGTGTGAGCCACTGTGCCCAGCAGGAATTCATTTCTTAACAAGCCCTCCTCGGGATTCTGATGTACATTCAAGTTTGAGAGTCAATGGTTAATGTCCAGCATTTCCACAGATATGAACAATCTGGCTCTATACAGCTTAGAATGATTCTCTCTTGTATTTCTAAGTCACACTTTACAATGTATTTAAATGAAATGTTTAGGTGAAAATCACCACATCTTTGACTAAAAAGTAGTCAGGCCAGGAAAAAGCTGTTACTGTGAAGGTAAACTTGGTCCATTGCACTGCAGAAACACTCCATCACAGGCTGTGGGTGTGTGATCCCAGAGAGAGGTCACAGGGTGGGAGGGAGGGACTGACACTCACCTCATTAATTTCTCCCCTTCAAAATGGGGAGGATTTATTTTTCCAAATGGATCTCTCAACAGAATACCTAATTTTTCTTCCCTATTCTGTTGTGCTTTACAAAACAAACACTTAGTCTCACATTTCGTTCTAAACAGTGACTACAAAGTAAGCATTTTCCCTTAATTTGAAAAGAAACATGTCGAATAATTAACAAACACAAAAAAATAGTTGTCTTAGCTCTCCAGCTGGGATGAGTGGTAAAATTCAGAGGGAAGTTACAGTGCTTGGAAGACTTAGATACTTGAAAATGAAAGGTTTTAATTTGATTCATCTAAATAACAAAACAATCTTCAACCACATTTCTAATAATATGTGATAAATTACTTCTGTACTCAGCTATGTGTTTTACCTGAATTATCTCATTTAGTCCACCCAGCAATTCTGCAAAGCAAACAATACTTTTTTCCCATTTTAAAGATTACGTAATGGGCTTATGGTAGATACATAAATTGTCTAAGGTTGCATGAGTAGTAAAAGTCAGGCTGAGATTTCAACCCAGACCTATGGGATTCTAAAGCCTGAGCTCTTGATATGCATGATCCTGTCTCTACTAAGTACACTGGAGGGAACGCAGTGGTAAAATCGAAACTGAAAAACATATTTTTTTTTTTTTTGAGACGGAGTCTCGCTCTGTCACCAGGCTGGAGTGCAGTGGCATGATCCCAGCTCATTACAACCTCCGCCTCTGGGTTCAAGTGATTCTTCTGTCTCAGCCTCCCAAGTAGCTGGGACTACAGGTGCCCACCACCATGCCCAGCTAATTTTTTTGTATTTTAGTAGAGACAGGGTTTCACCACATTGGCCAGGATGGTCTCGGTCTCCTGCCCTTGTGATCCGCCCGCCTAGGCCTCCCAAATTTCTGGGATTACAGGTGTGAGCCACCACGCCCAGCCTCAAAAATATAAATTATATATATTCTTGAAATCCCTGAAGGCTGCCATAACTACCCAAAGTAACCCTCTCCACGATGTAACGATCCTAGGTGGAGCTAGGATTTCCCTCTTCCTTCATGGCTTCTGTTCTGTCCTGAAACTTACTCTTCCTTCACACACACACACATACCAGCTGCCTGGGCTCATGGGAGAACTTGGTAAATTCACCCTACTGATTCCTCAAAGTCTCCCAACTCCCAGATGCAAAGATCAGTTACAGACTGATCTCACAGCCAATCATTGTTACAATCCTCACAGCTGGGTAAAACAACTTCCTTGGAGAATCAAGGAAGTAATCTTCTGTACTCAAAAGAAAGAAGCTACATTCCTAAACAAAGACACTACAGGACAGAGTCTGAGGAGTCCTGTAAATAAGAACAAAGCCACATGCTGTTTGGTGAAACAATCAGAAGGGAGGAGACATTCAAGAGGAAGTAGTTTGAGTGTCTGGGAGTCTGCAAAATGTATTTAAAGATGCAGAAGAAACCAGCAACACAGCACAAAAAACCTGACCTCAAGAACCCACATTTTTCTGAAACAGTATTACAGGAGATCCATTCTTTAGGACCGTGCTTGGTCCTCTAGTGATTCTTGGGCATCTTAAGATGCAGAGTTAATGCATTTATCATGTGGGGAATTAGCAGCACAGAAATGTTCATATTGCACCAGATTCCAAAGAGACTGGCCATGTAAAACTTTAAGGAAAAAACAAAATCATTTACCCTTTTATAATGTCCAGTCACAAACATCATTCCATTATAACAGATGTAATTTCTGGAAATGATAAGACTTATCCTTTTCTCTTTACCGTCACAATGGAAGACCAGTTGAAACAGATTATATGGCACAGAACAAAGCAACATATCGCCATCCTTTTCCTGAAGTCATCATTAAAGATAGGAGCGCCTGCATCTGTGAGGGATTTCCATTTGGAGCTGGTTAGCTGTGACTCTACATTCACTTCAAGCATCTGATTGGTTCAAACAACTTTAATGGTTCTAACAAAGATGAAGATATTAAAGATTGAGCTCATTATTAGTCAAAAGTCTGCCATGTTCCCTGCTGTATAATTAACTCCTTTCATGTCACACATTTAAAATAGCATCAATAAGGAATATTCAATTACTTCCCTCCAGAAGAAAGTCTCGACTCAGATTCAGTAGCCAGATTCACAATCAAGTTCAGTTTAAATTGTTCTCAAAATAATGTTTCTGCTAACTGTATGGAACACTTAAGTCTAGTAAATTTAAATCTAGGCAATAGAAATATATGACGGAATTGGAAGGAAAACATCTTTATTATGTCATTTTTCAAGAAATGGGTGAAGTGTTTTTAATGGCAGCCTATTTTCCCAAGGAATTTAAAGTATGTTGGCCAAGGTCACAAGAAAGAAACATAACTGTAGTGATGAGAGAAAGTGTTATGTGAACATTTATACTCACGGTGTATTTTATCAATAGTAAAATATGTAAGATGTTGGGTTCTACACATGCCTGACCTTGGGGTTGTTCATAATCCTGCTACCGGACGGTGAGGATGTGTAGATGGAAACCACAAAGATGCCAATTGAGACAGTGCTTCAATTATGCCTTGGGGGGTTGAAAGGGTCATAGCACAGGTGATTCAATTAGGGGTCCTTGCTTCCAGTGTATGCAGCATCCGCTTTTTATAACATAATACATGTTTATTATGGCGGCCTTTGGGAAAGCATTGCTGAAACCTAAATATCCAAAAAGAAAGGACAGCCAGCTCAAATTACCTTCAGATATTGACAGGCTATACCATTTGTTTGCCATTCTGACTGCAAGGACAGTTGATGATCATTTACTCAAAAGGGCAAAGTCATTTACAACTCTTCCTCTTGTCATCACCATCACTGTCACCACCACTGACACTGTAAAGAGCTCCAACTACGGACACCAAAGTATGCTTGCTATTATAGAGGACAATTGTTCCGGGCCACTCAGTGCCTGGTTTTCTTTTGGGAAATTACATCTCCTTCCCATTGTCCACAGATTTGTAGGACTATCAAAAGGCGATTTTTTTAAAACTTCTCTAAGAGATAAGCACATGACCCAACACCTTTGAGGCTTCAGGAGATTATTTTAAGAATGGAGGGAAATAACTAGAGTTCATGCATTCTAGCAGCTGCAGCCTAAAATAGCTGTTAATTAGTCCCTGCTACCTAGACCTCCCAAGATTCTCTGATTGTTTTTGGAAACCTCTTCCTTATAGTCTTTGCTTTGATTCTGTAAGCTACCCTGAAGACTTAATACAATCCTGACCTACTTGAGGTAGTCTAAGCCTATAGCATCTGTTGCTTGCAACCAAAATGTCTGAACTGAGGTAGATATGGGGTATATAAGTAGGCATATATTATGATTTTTGCCCTATAAAGCAAATGGCCCACTTGAGTAGAAATAAAGCATGGGGACCAGAGTTTGGGGATGAAAGCCATGAGAGCAGGCAGAATAGAAGGGGGTTCTAGACATGGCAGAATTGATCTTAACTAAATGTGGAAGAGCAGCTGGGGTTATATAAAAGAAACTAGAAAATAAGAAAAGTGGAAGCAACAAGTGACATTTTTATGTGTGCAATATACATACATACAATGATATATAGTATATACATGTATATATGTATATGTAGTATATATATATTACTGTATAAACCCTTAACACTCTATTCCCATTAATTATATTTCCTTTAAGCTTCAGATGTGGAAAAATATATACATATAGTTTGCATAATTTTAGGATAACTTCCTCACGTTCCCTTAATAAAAAGAGTAAAAGGAGTACAAAATACAGTGTAAACTTTCTCTGCTAGTAGATGGACGTGAACATACAGAAATATAATAGGGAGAAAAACAGAACAAGCATAAATTCCAGATTATCTGTTGTACCCACTCTGAAGAAGGAAAAAAATAAAACGGTATCAGGACTGTCATACTATTTTCTTCCAAAAATTACTTCCTGTAATGGGAGAGGAAAAAAGCAAAGTAAAATCGTCTCCCAGTGCAAGCATATCTACTCACGCGCACACACACACAAACACACACACACATACACACATAAATACACACATCCTGCAGTGCCAACAAATCTCTTTTCTTTACAATAAAAACTCTTTATACAGTAACATAAGAGCACATCCTTGTAGCTGCCTGTAATCAACATTTTGAAGAAGAAACAGCTCAGTTCTTTACAGCAATTAGGAGAGCAGTGCAGTGCTTACGTGGCACTGCTAAGCCTTTTGCCTCCTAACTACTGAAGGACAGGAAAGGGGGTCCCTGGGGCAACATGGAGGCTGGGTAACCTCCACACCCAATCACTGTCTGCCAGGCAAGGCTGGGAATATTTATTTGGCTCTAGGGCCTCACAATCTTATCTCCAGTCTAATGTTTAATAAACAGATGCAAAATAAGACCAATCCTCCTTCAATATTTTATATCAGCTTATAAAAAATTAAGCATATTATTGTCTGTATCAATTTTAAAATAGTGATTCATTATCAGGTCCAAGTCACAGCTCACAACTCTACTGATTTATGAAGCAAACACTGAAGAAAGCAAAGGACATCCTAACAATGTAACACATGTGCCCCTACCACACTAACTTGTCTTTTGCCTAGATTCCTGTGGCAGCCTCCTCGGTGGCTCCTGTCTTCAACTTTGCCTCTTTATGGTGTAATGGACACCCAGCTGCCAGGAGGGTTTTAAAATACAAATAAAATGCCGGGTGCGGTGGCTCACGCCTGTAATCCCAGCACTTTGGGAGGCCGAGGCAGGTGGATCACGAGGTCAAGAGATCTAGACCATCCTGGTCAACACAGTGAAACCCCGTCTCTACTAAAACTACAAAAAATTAGCTGGGCATGGTGGCGCGTGCCTGTAATCCCAGCTACTCAGGAGGCTGAGGCAGGACAATTGCCTGAACCCAGGAGGCGGAGGTTGCGGTGAGCCGAGATCGTGCCATTGCACTCCAGCCTGGGTAAAAAGAGCGAAACTCCATATCAAAAAAAAAAAAAAATACAAATAAAATTATATTAAATTCAAAGTCCATTTGTTCACCTACAAGGTCATACACAATATGCTCCTGGTTATCGCTTTGACCTTATTTTTCTCGCTGTCCTGCGGGCTCACTGTGTTCCAGCCATCCGTCTCCTGCTGTTCCTCCAATAAGCCACGTGCATTCCTGTTTCAGGGAGACTATACCTGCTATATCCTCAGCATGGAATGCTCTTCCTGGATATCCCTACATCTTGTTGCTTTGCCTCATTCAGGCGTCTGCTTGAATGTCACTGCCACAAAGAAGTCTTCTCCACCCAAAATGGCAAGCCCTGGCACACTGTCCATTCCCTCATTCTACTTTATGTTTTTCATAGTACCATTTAAGAGTATATATTTATTTCCAGATGGGTTTAAGGTCAGTATACCTAACTAGAATGCTATTCTATAAAGGCAAGGAGTTTATTTTTAGCCCCATCCCCTCGGCTTTACACAGTGCCCAGGACATAGTAGGCGTTCAATAAGTGTCTGTGAGTGAACAAATGATTGCGCTACTTTATAACAGCACGCTGCTTTCAATTTAGTATTATTTTATTTTTAATGGGGACCTAGAACTATTCTGGAAGTGCAGCTTCTCAGGGCCCAAGATGGGCACACAGCATTACTCATTTTGGCTTTAAAAAAAAGATAGAGATGGCAAAATGAAGAGATTGATTCAACTTCTAACAGTCCTTAAATTTTTCCCTCATCATTTGAACGCCCATACAAGGTTCTTTCACTGCACAAGCATATCTGAAGATGCCTAAAAGCCTCAGAATATCAGGTCCAAATAAGATTAGGGCTGCTCTTTAAGAGCCTCATGGATGTTTCTCTAGCAATTTCAGGATCTAGACTGGACAGAGGAGAAGCAAAAGTTGAAGAAAACCAGAGGGATTTTTTTTTTAAGAAGGAAATGAATGAGCATAACTCTCCATCTCCTCCTTGCTCCCCTCCTTAATTCTTATTAGGCCATAAACTATTGCCTAAGGACTCATTATCCCAGCTTTCAGTGGCCCTTCTCCGATGGTGGGAAGAAGGACTCCACCCACTACATCATCTTAATCAGCAACTTAGAAAACAGTGCCACATAAAACAGCAGCAGACCTGAAAAAGTGCAGTAATTGCAATAGCACTGCTAACTAACCATTCAGCTCCACTTCTGCATAATTAAGAAGGTGGTTTATGACAGGCATTTGTGGCATTTAAAACATTAAAAGGAAAAGTAGCAGAACGAGCCCCACCAGGAGCCCTGCAGTCGCTGAATGGAGAGGAGGTGGAAGGAATAAGGCTGAACCTAAAGAAAACACAGACTCTTTTCTTATTGGAGTCTCTTTTCTTCCCCCAGTGTTGTTTTTTTTTTTTTTTTCTTTTCCCTTCTGCAAAATGAGTAGTTGAGGGGATAATTTAGCAACCAGGCTTTTTGCAAAGGTAGCTGCTGTGTGCTTAAATTACCAAAGAAATGCTTTCAATTGCTCCCCTTTAGAATGAAAGTGCTGCATGGTATTTTCCTGGGATTGGAGCTTTGCACACAGCAGGAGGGTGCAGGGGAGTGCTGGATTGTAGGATGCAGATGAGAGAAAGACGGTTGGTGAGGATAAAACTCTAGTCTATCTATTTTGGGATATATTGTTAGAGAACAGAGAAAAGGGTGGTCATTATAATATATCAGAAAGGCACCCCACTTAGCATTCCTAAGAAAGTCTCTTGATAAAACAAATCATTTTTCTAGTCAACAACTGTGTAATGCATGTAATGGAACCCTGATATGTTCCAGACACGAGACTGAATGCAGTGAATATGGAAGTAAACAAAAATCAACTGTACACTCACAAAGACCTCACAGTCTATTGAGGAATGCAGT
Organism: Cebus imitator; assembly: GCF_001604975.1. NCBI lineage: Eukaryota > Metazoa > Chordata > Mammalia > Primates > Cebidae > Cebus > Cebus imitator. Next base: position 229,023 of record NW_016107660.1, on the reverse strand, counting down.
CTAGAAAATAAGAACCCTGTGTGGATTCGTAATGACTCTGAGTACCACGTGGTGAGAAAACCCAGAAGAAACGTTTGAGCCCATTTAGAGAAAGTTTCTCAAAGCATAGCATGCAATCAAATAATATATTTCTGAATAAAAGAATCAATAAAATGATAGATCAATCAACTCGTTTGTAAGGAAGATGCCATTTAAGTCTGGTCTTAAAGGATGAGTAGACATTCGCTAGACATTCTCAGCAGAGGAAACAGCATACACAAAGGTGTGTAAGCTCGACAGCATAGGACATATTGTGGGCTGGAACTTCCAGTGCATACTGGTGAGTGGCAGGAGATGAGACTGGGAAACTAAAGGCCACGCCAATTTATCAGCAGATACTTGATATGACCAAGGCTACACGAAAAGCTGAAATCAAAGGTAAGCGAACCAGTTAGAAGCCTTTCATTACAGAAGAGGCAAAAACAATGAACAATAGCAGGTTGGTGCAAAAATAATTATGGCTTTTGGACCGGGCGTGGCGGTTCACACCTGTAATCCCAGCACTTTGGGAGGCTGAGACGGGCAGATCATGAGGTCAGGAGATCGAGACCAGAATGGCTAACACAGCGAAATTTCATCTCTACTAAAAATATAAAAATGAGCCAGGCGTGGTGGCATGTGACTGTAATCCCAGCTACTTAGGAGGCTGAGGCCCGAGAATTGCTTGAACCTGGGAGATTATGTCACTGCACTGCAGCCTGGGTGGCACAGCGAGACTCCCTCTCAGAAAAAAAAAAAAAAAAAAATTGTGGTTTTTGCCATTATAAGTCATGGCATTTTATTTTTGCACCAAACTAATAGAATGAAGGTCTCCTTCAGTAATCCAATGAAGAGGTCTGACGGTTTTTGTATCCTTAACACATGCCCACCCATGTGGAGTAAACATAGTTGAAGGCAACCATGCTGATAGCTAACAAAACAAAAACCGTGCCAAACGGCTATCACCATAAGATATACACACGCTTTCCTATATAATCAGCGCATTTCCTCATTTGGAAATGTGATAAAATACAAGTATATGCCTGAATGAAATACAACAATGACACCTAAACAATTAAAGTGTGTAGTACTTACACACACACACACACACACACACACACACACACACAGAGCAAAAGCCTTAATTAAAACTTTAAAAAGTAAACATCTTTTTACACTTTGAGCAGAGGGGTGAATGTTTCATATGTCTTGATAGAGAATTAGGCAGGGTGAGAGACAAAGACCAATAATTCAATAGTGTGAAAATCATTCTTGCAAAATACACTTAAATGGGAATTTTAGCATTTACTACCTAATCTTAAGGGTGATGGGAAATTAAAGGTGACTTTTCCAGATTCAGGGTTGCCCATAATGAAAATTTCAATATAATTTCGAAGTTGAAATTTAACAGCATAGGCTGGGCACGGTGGCTCATGCCTGTAATCCTAGCACTTTGGGAGGACACGGCAAGCAGATTGCCTGAGCTCAAGGGTAACCAGCCTGGGCAACGTAGTGAAACCCATCTCTACTAAAAGTGCCAAAAAATTAGCCAGGCCTGATGGCGCATACCTGTAGTTCCAGCTACTCAGGAGACTGAGGCAGGAGAATCGCTTGAACTCGGGAGGCAGGGGTTGCAGTGAGCTGAGATCGCACCACTGCACTCCAGCATGGGTGACAGAGCAAGACTCTGTCTCCAAAATGAAAAAAAAAAAAAAGGAAAGAAATTTAAGAGCATAAGCTAAAGAGTCATGGTGTCCACAGAAATTTTGAGGCAAATGTTTTAAATGTGGTTGTTTCAGTTTGCTGTAGGTTTTCTCTGCCTAATAGTAGTCAAGGCCTCTGAACTCCAGTAGTTTTTTTCCTGGTGTACAGGTGAATTACAGTTAAGTAGTGGAACTGCATTGCAGAACATTTGGCCAAATAACCCTGTGTGTCTAGACAACTCTGTGGAGAGGTTAGGAAAAGAACTAACTTTTATACCTTGTGCATAAACACAGGACCAAAGCTCAGGGTCTTTCCAATGCACCTTTGCAGAAAAGAATGATACAAAGAAAAGAAATCTCATTTACATTTCTCCACATAGACAAAATATTTGCCAACAAACAGCTTAATAAACAGCTAAGCTTAATAAACATCCTAAGTTACTGGGAAAAAAATACATCATAAGGCTTTCATTATCACAAAGGATGCTGCCCGCAACATCCCTAGACTGCATCTTAAAGGAAACAGTCAATCAGCCAAGTAAGGGAAAATTGGGGGTATATTCTTGGAAAAGGACCAGGATATCATACTCATTTAGCCAAAAGAAAAGTTTCATTTCCTAAGTGGAACATTACTGAGCGAACAAATAGCTTTGGCATTTGACTCATCTGAAGATGAAGGGGGATCCACACTATAAACATGATTTATTTCACTCATTGAATTCACTCTAATATTGTGACCAAACATGAACCTCTCAGTCTTTCCAGGCAAGGTGGAACAGGAAAGTAAAATCTCTACTTAGTTTGAAAAACCGAAAGGACAGGACAGGCACGGTGGCTTACGGCTATAATCCCAGCACTTTGAGAGGCCAAGGTTGGCGGATCACGAGGTCAAGAGATCGAAACCAACCTGCCCAATATGGTGAAACCCCATCTCTACCAAAAATACAAAAATTAGCTGGGCAAGGTGGTGCGCGCCTATAGTCCCATCTACTCAGGAGCCTGAGGCAGGAGAATCACTTGAACCCAGGAGGTAGAGATTGCAGTGAGCTGAGATTGCGCCACTGAACTCGAGCCTGGGAGACAGAACAAGACTCCGTCTCAAAAAATAAAAAAGCAGAAAGGACTACACTAAGGTATGTAAATGATTAGGGTATTAGAGCCTCTTTTTCTTTCTTTTCTCTATGCTTTCTCCATTGAGAGATGGTATCTGCTGTCAATGGTCTAATTCTCCTTTCTGAGAAGATGGATTACCTACTTTTACTGCTATCCCTTACTTCATTCCTTTATGCCAGTGACACATCTTGAATGCCCTGTAAGCATCATGTATATTAGGCAACCCAGCATCAACTCAAATAGCCCAAAATTCTGCAGTCACCTAAATTCAGCAGCACACTAGCCATTTCTGTTCATGGTTATTTTAGCAAACAGAAGATACACACAAGACGGGTTCAGAGAATAAATGGCCATCCATTTCACAGCCTTCCAGGCACAAGACCTTGAAGTTTCCCATCTTTTCTTCTCTCGGACCCGACACCAAATCACTCTTCACAACCTGGTGACAATTCATTTAAAATTTCTCTTGAATCAAATGTTTTCACCATTGTAAATTCCTCCCTAATACTCCAAGTTGTTATTATCGTCTCATAGCTGGACTCTCACAATAGCTCCCTCATTCAGCAATTAACAGATCCACCCGTTCCTGTCTCTGTGACAGCACTTTGAGAGGCCAAGGGTGGATCTGTTAATAGACACTTCCATATTAATTCACTAAAAATCTCCTTTGATCATGTTAATTCAGTAGTTAAAGCTATCAGTCACTTTATCACCTAGAGGACAATATTCAAACAGCCCAATCTATGCCTTCATAATTGGAGTTCTGAAATTTCTAGACTTACCTCGCACTGGGTAAGCAGTTCTCAAACAGGGCTCACATTTTCTCATCTCCATGTTTTTGCCTAACTAGGGATTGGCAAACAATGGCCCACAGACCAGATTCTGGATGCCACCTGATTTTGTAAATAAAGTTTTATTGGAACACAGTCGCGTCCATTCTTTACATATCATTTATAGCTGCTTCATGGTACAACAGCAAAATACTTGAGACAGAGCCATATAGCTTGCAAAGCCCAGGCTATGCTTCAAGGATATGCAGCCAGTGCATTCACACAGGACCCTGTACCACCTGCTCTTGGTTTACCATTCTCCTATCTCTGTCTTGAAACACTTAATCATTTTATCTTTGAATTTGTGTTTTTGAGTGAAGTCTAATGAAACAATTAAGCATGTGCAAAAGCAAAAGAGAGATGCAGAAGCATATGGATATACTATACACAATACCCCGGGAGTAGGAGACTCTGGTAGACTCACGATGCACACTCAGTGAGGCTCAAAGTGATTGCAAAGTCTCTTACATCTTCTACTGAGTAAGCTGGGATTCTGACAGTCCTTAAAGAACATGTTTTCCATTGGAACCAAAATTACTTTGAACACAGAAAGAAAACAATGGCATTCTAAGAAACATAAATGACTAAGAACCTAATTATAGCCTTTCTTACTCATGTTACTTCCATGAATGGTCAACCACCTAAGCTGAAAATTATGTCAAAGAAGGAAAAGAAAAGATAAAGCAACTCATAGTTTCTTTTCAGTCTTCTTACTCATTAGGAAGCGGAGAGTGTTTGTTGAATATGTGTATATTAAGAAGTGAAATAAAAACAGGTGAGTTAATCTGTGCCGTGTTTCCACTCTTTCGGTAAGAACAAAACATATACGCACTGTATGAACTATGAAATGAGAAATGTTTCCTATGTCCGTAATTCTGCAAACGAATAAGAGTTTCTTATTCAGAACTTATTTAAGACCGACATGGCATAGTCTAAAGCTGAATGGCAAAATTCATGCTAATAATTTAAAATTTTCTTTCCTTGGAATGACGTTGAACAGCAAATATAAAACAACACGACAAGTTGAGGGAGAGATACCATGGAAATAGGAAAAAGAGCTTTACGTTTTAAATACTTTCAATAGCACTTAATTATTGCTTTCTGAACAAGGGCTCACTATTTCATTTTGCAAATTATGTAATCAGCCCCCCAAAAGCCTAAAATATTTACTCTCTGCCCTTGACTGAAAATGTTTTGTTCATGCCTGACACTGATCCTAACGCATCACCTGCATGGTGAGTTTTCTGCCTGTAACAACACATCTTTTCTTCAAGTCCCAGCCAAAACTTCAGCTCCTCCTCCTCAACAGCCTTTTGTATTCACCACTGGCGTTGAAGGAACTTCTGTAAGTTTTATTTGTGTATTTCGTTTGAGAATGAAACATGCTCATCTTTGTGGTATCTGTTGTCCCTTCTAAATAATATACTTTTAATTACTTTACATTTATAACAATTTCTTTTTTTCTGTTAAATTTTATTTAATTTTATTTTAAGTTTCAGTATACATGTGCAGGACGTGCAGGTGTGTTACATAGGTAAACGTGTGCCATGGTTGTTTGCTACATCTATCAACCCATTACCTAGGTATTAAGCCCCACATGCGCCATTTGAGAAAAGCAACCATAAATAAGGGAATGATATGAAGAAAAACCAAACTGTGCCGCTGTTCTTGAAGGCTTTTCTTCTTTTCTTTGAGACAGAATCTCGCTCTGTCGCCCAGGCTGGAGTGCAGCGGCACCATCTTGGCTCCCTGCAACCTCTACCTCCCGATACCAAAAGATTCTCCTGCCTCAGCCTCCTGAGTAGCTGGGACTACAGGTGTGTGCCACCATGCCTGGCTAATTTTTTGTATTTTTAGTAGAGACGGGGTTTCACCATGTTAGCCAGGATGGTCTCGATTTCCTGACCTCGTGATCTGCCCGCCTCAGCCTGCCGAAGTGTTGGGATTACAGGCATGAATCACCGTCCCCAGCCTACTGTCCTTATCTGTACTTCCATGAACGGATAAGACATATCATTTTAGATAACCAAATGCTTTGCTGTGAGCCTGTGGTAGCTCACAAAGACCAAAATATGTTTATATAATACCAGGTAAATGGGATTAATCATCATAAGAAGCACAGAATAATATACAATGGTAATTCAAAGGGTTTCCCCTGGGAGAGAGGGGGCAGAGATGGTATTTGAATTAGACTGAGGAGGAGGATGGGAAGAACGGTGCAAGAGAAGGAAACTGGGCAAGCAGAGGCCTGGCAGTTCGGATGTGTGTGCTTGCACGGGAAGGTGCTAATTCAGGTAGGTCCTCCCTTCATTACCGCCAGTCATTGATGCAGGATGTTTCTGTGCTGCGAAGTCCCAGATGGCCATGTAGACGGCCTTACTAAGGAGGACAAGTTCTTTTTTTTTTTTTTGAGACAGAGTTTCGCTCTTGTTACCCAGGCTGGAGTGCAATGGCGCAATCTCGGCTCACCGCAACCTCCGTCACCTGGGTTCAGGCAATTCTCCTGCCTCAGCCTCCTGAGTAGCTGGGATTACAGGCACGCGCCACCATGCCCAGCTAATGTTTTGTATTTTTAGTAGAGACGGGGTTTCACCATGTTGACCAGGATGGTCTCGATCTCTTGACCTCGTGATCCACCCACCTCGGCCTCCCAAAGTGCTGGGATTACAGGCTTGAGCCACCGCGCCCCGCGGAGGACAAATTCTTAAAAGGAGTTATAGGATGTCGGTAAGTTCCAAGAAGATTTGAGCTCTCATCTCTCCATTTTTGATCCTTGAATCAAGAATCTATTGGGCATTACGAGGAAAAGGTGAGAATCTATTTACAGGTCTACACCAAAGAGCTTCAGGCAGAGTAACAGGCTCCTCCAGGCTACAGCACTTCTGGGGGAGCTGCAAATGCAGTGATACAGACTCTGAACGTAAGGAGCCCTTCCAGGGATATCAAGGAAAAGGCTACTCAGCTCATAACGCCTACTTTCCCTGAGCTGTCATTCTGGGGCACACAGTGTGAAAGAAAGAAGAAGGAAGGGTGGGGGGCGGGGAAGAAGGTGGGAACAAGGAAGGTTAGGAGAAAAGCAAGGAAAATTTGCTTGGAATTCTCCGTCTCAAGATGAGAGACTAAGCACTTTTTTAAAAATTGGTTTTTGAAAAAGAGGTTTCACATTATTATGCTGATGCAGGACATTGGGGTGGGGCATCAGGAGCAGGTACAATCAGAGAGAGGACCAGTTTGTAAACAAAGCAAAAGGTATTATACCTATACAGGACATTAAACACAATTAATTTTGTCCTTTGTCTTTTTAAAACCTCTGTCTGTATATAAAACTAAAACATATATTTGGTAAGTAAGTGCCATCTGGGAGAGTTTGATAATCTGGCTTATGACAATGTTATGTAGCTTTCTCTCAAAGCAAACATAGATCTTTTAAATTTATTTCAGAGAAGAGCTTCTGGGCACCTAGAGTAAAGATGAGAATGAAAGAGACAGAAATGGACCAAGGTCAGAGTCCCACCATATTCTTTCTTGTTATTTCAAGTGTCTTGTCCTGAGAAAATACAGGTTTTTCTGTTTCTTTAATCTGAAGAAACAAGTAGGCCACAAGATGGAAGATGGAATGACACAGCACAAAGAGAAGAGTCCTTGTGGTGAGATGTGTCTGAATTCAGACCTGTGCAAGTTACCAATTTTTCTAGCCCTGCTTCTTTACTATATAACGGAGAAAATGGTGCCTGCCCTTATATTGTTGTCATGGGGGCTAAACAATATATACAGACGTATCCAGTCCAGTACCAGACAAATTGTTGGCACCCAGTAAGCAGTACTGTTAATATGATTTAGAGATATGGACGAGGGACTCATTTATGCACTGAGGTCCTTAAGAAGAAAGGGGATAAGATTCAGCACCCTGTGGCCTCTACTGCCCATCTGAAATGCATTATCATCACTTCTAAGTCTTAAATTATGTAAAACATATCCCTGTGGTGCAAATACTAAGCAAATGGTGATGATGTCACTTTGGCAAAGAATGTAAATATCAATGCAAATGGACAGTGCTTGGAAAGGCAGCTGCTTTTATCTCATCGCTGCAGCAATCCTCTCCAGAAGATTTAGACATTAAAACCACAATGGTAGAGGGTACCCGCAGACCCTTCTCTCTACCGTTCCAGCAAGAGTAGCTTTTTTCTTTCCTTTTGGAGGAAGAAGAGCTACAATATATCTCAAACAGAAACTGTATCTCACGATGGCCCTGTCTTCTAAGGGACAAGATGGCACTGCGCACACAGGCAAGTCAGAGAGTGAACTGTAGCACATATGCAAGGTGCCACATCTAAGTGACAGGTTGCCTACAGCACTGCATGCTGATTCTAGGCAACAGCTTTGGGGAATAGTTGACAGTTGCAGTCTTGACAAGAAAAGAAGAAGACCTTCTTGAAAAAGCATGTGTATGTGTGCGTGCGCGTGCACACACACACACACACACACACACACACACACGCTTTCACCTAGGGCAAAAATTCTTAGACTATCTGCTAACAGAGTGCCTCTAAAAACAAGACAAATTAAAAATAACCACTAGGGAACTAAATGAGCGTGAAGATTAGCAAGTTGCTGAAATGTGTAAGTCTTTTCTGTTTATACACAATTATAGACGCTTGACTTCTCTACGACCGTTTGCTAGGATTTTTAGAATCTACCAAGATTATGCCTCAAAAACAGTAAGCACCAACACCAGTCCTCCAGCAAGAGTAAGGTGGGATATAGCATCAGGAGTGGCCAACATGTGAGTCAACTGTGGGCTCTCTGTTACCTTGTCAATGCTAGCATGGTACAATGTTTGTTCTTAGCTTGCTGGCCTTGACGTGTTAGATAAACACTTCTCATTAACTTCCCCATCAGAACTCCAGGGTCAGAAAACCACAGCACTCCAAGAGGTTAAGCAAATGCCATATGTTAAAGGAAAGAAGGAAGCAATAAAACAGCTTATTCTAATGTTTCTTTTTCAAAGTACCAGAAGAAAAAGAAAATCAGGAAAAGAGAAAGACAAAGGAGGGCCAGGGAATGGGGCAGAGATTATAGAAATAAATAGTCTGAGATAAATGTATACAAATACAGATCTTATGTGTCCATGAATAATTCAGAATTCACAGTGCACTGATGTGTTTGGACAAGAAGGGCAACTGGAGCTTTTAAAGGACAAGGACCTCTGACAATTTCTTGGAGATTCTTCAGGGATCTTTTCTTTATTCATTCTACACATGCATATGCACATATGCATATAATGCACATACATATGACTATACACACACACACACACACATACACTTTACACTGATACAAGAAAGCTTAGGTTCTAAGGACTGAACAAAGCTACTAGGTGAAATATTAGGCAATTCTACCTATAACTCCGTAGATATTCTCTTTTATTAGGGAAGATGACCCAATGGTTTTCCGGCTTTATTCCCTCCACCCAGCCCCCAATCCAATGGCTCATTAGTATAAACATGCCTGACCAAATCTACCTGCTCATGCATCCCTGGTTCTTTTGGACATCCTCTCCTAAATAATCTCTAAATATAGTGTACATTTTCTCTGCTCCTGCTGCTATACAGCCAGGTAATAATGATACAAGTCACAAGCCTCTCTATCTTATCCAGAATGCATGGTATATGACCAGACATACCTGGAATCTCTGTGTCAACATCATTTGTCTAAAGGAACTCATTATTTTCTCTTTCTGCAAGCCTATTTCCCTGACTAATTGATATTTGGTGATTATGATGATAGAATTCTTGCTTCTCTGAAAATGAGTGTAAAAGTCTGCGTGTAGATTTAATTCAATTTTTAAAATCTGCTTTTCAAAAGAAGGTAAACGCCTCCCATGTCAGTTACCAGATCTAAAATTTTCACAGAGTCATTTCCTTTACTAGATGGCTCTTCTTATAGGGCTGATTCTGTCTGCTTTAATTCAACAATAGTGACACAATCTCTGGTCAAATTATTTCCGGGGAAAAGTGAAGGGGCAAATTAGGCAAGGACCTCCACACCTGAACTTAGACTTCTCTCTTTATTTCTTTGAGAATTCCTTAGTCCTATAGTCATCAAATACATCCACACTCTTCATACTTAATAAATATTTTCTGCATTAAACAGTGATAGAAATAATATAGATGATTCACTACTTATCTCCCCTCATCCTGGGGAAAAACGCCTCCATATGCAAGTACTTACAAGTGAAGTGGAGCATCCCATTATTAAAATTTGCTATATAAAATATTTAAAACAATGTAAACTTCTAAAAATAGTACTGCATAGGTCTAAACTAAATATGCAAACCCGAATGTCTCATGCCTCATTAACTCTTTTAGGTTCAGTGTTCTAAAGAACTTCCTTTTATTGAATAACAGTGGGCCTTTTGGTTTCTAAGCATGGATTCCATTTCTTCCCATTAAATCTGTACTGATCACAACTAATTCCTCCTCTAAAAACACCACCAGGGCAGGCATGGTGGCTCATACTTGTAATTCCAGCACTTTGGAAAGCCAAGGCGAGAGGATGACTTGAGCCCAGGAGTTCAAGACCATCCTGGGCAACATAGTGAAAGTTTGTCTCTACTTAAAATAAATATACATATATAAATGAGTGGGGCATGGTGGCACACACCTGCAGTCCCAGCTACTTGGGAGGCTGAGGTGGGAGGGTCACTGGAGCCCAGGAGTTCAAGATTGCAGTGAGCTATGATTGCACCACTGCACTCTGGCCTGGGCAATAGAGCTAGACACCGTTGCAATTAAAAAAAAAAAAAAAAAAAAAGTCACCATTCAGTATATGTTGTATCCCTCATCCATCCCCTGCCATCACTATAGTCATTTCTTACTTGAGCATTCTTCAGTTAGCTCTCATCCCCATGACCAAGTTCAGAATCTTTGCCTTCATGTTTTCTTGCTCGGAACGCCTTTTTGTTTGCGAATCCAATGAGGTGCCAAAGTATCATACCCTTTATTAAGCCTGACTAGCACTAAGTATAACGAAATTATTTGCACTGTACATTTCTCTCAGCAGCTGATATTTCCCATTGAATCTATGGTCAGCTGAAATTCCCTGACCTGCTTTGCATGGATTTCTATCAAAACAAATCTTTCCTAAACTAATGGTGCTTATTTATTTGTTTATTTTAATGTAAGAAGCTAGGCTCTAGAATAAGGAAGACTTAAATTTTTTTCTACTCACAGTATTTTCAAACCCATGAGCTTGAGAAATTAATTTAAGGTATTTTATTTTCAGTTTTGTCATCTAGAAAAAAATAACTTCATGTCATAGGTTTTCTCAAAGAATTGAGACATAAAATGCCTGGTATAGAGGAGGTATTCGAGAAATCTTGAGTTTCTTGTTTATTTCATTTCATGGTTGTTCCAGATCCTCAAAAACTTTTTTGATCTGGTGTCTGTGCCATCTGCAAATGCAGCCAGGCCTGTGTTTGGTGTCCTCCTGTTTTAACTGTGTAAATCACTAGATAATGGGCCAGCACCCAGGACAGAATTCAAGGGCTTTTAATTAAAATACTACCAAAGCCACATGAAGGATTTAGAAAGCTCCATACATAAAATGTTGATTGGCTTACTTACTTGTGAATTTGTTTAATTATTGAACCAAAAAGGTAAATAGCAACCTAGACTGTGAGAAAGGTTATGTCATATAATATTGCTTAAAATTATATATCATACATATCAAATATTAGTTACCGTGAGCTCTTTTTTATTTAAAGATGGGATCCTGCTGTGTTGCCAAGGCTGGTCTTGAACTACTAGTCAGAAGTGAACCTCTAGCCTCTCAAAATGCTAAGACTATAGGCATGATGAGCCCTACACCTGGCCTTTTCATGAAGTCTTAATTCACTAAAAATGACTCTTTCCACAACTATATATATATATATATATATATATATATATATCTGTGTGTATGTATATAGTTATACTTATATAGAGTAATTTATATATAATTTATATATAAAAATATAAGTACATTGATAATGTATATGTAATATAGTTATTTATATGTATAGCTATATATAATTATACATATACATATATATATGTGTGTGTGTATATATATATATATATATATATATCATGATGCTGAAACCATTAGCAAGGATTTTTATTACAGTATTCCTTATGCTGACTGCCCAATGCCAGGAATTATATGTATATATGTGTACGTATAATTTACATATAACTTTTGAGATATTCCAGGACATCTTGCAAATACCCAATAAAATAATTCAATTGAACTCATGTATATAAATAGAAAAAATATTTGTTCCAGCATTCTTAATACTATAATGAAAAATAGAATGTTCTTATTTTAAGAAATCTGCTCACTGAAATCCAAGTTGTTCTGAAAAATAAATGTTTCATTAAGCCATAAATTGTAACAATGTGAGTTATAACATCTGGCAGGGGGAATGGTTTTTAGTTAGGACTGATTTTGAAATCTAACAAACTCATTTTTTACCTTTCACTGGACTAAATTTTCAGTTAGATAAGATGGTATCTAATAAGACCTTTAGTCATATATAAACAATACTAAGCAATTCAGGGAACTACAAAGTTCAAAGAAGGAAAAAAAAGCTGATATGATGAGAAATAAAACACACATGAGCATACGGAAAATTGCACGGGTATAAAGAACTCATCAGCTGAGTAAAATTACAAAATCACTCAGAAGTGATAGCTGGATACAAAAGTGTAAAAAAGACATTCACTCAACAAACATTTATTGAGTACCAAGGAAGCATCAAGTACTGTGATAGGTGCTGAAGTTCAAGACTAAATAAAGAAGCCATTCTTGGCACTGGGAAACTAGCACAAGAAATGCTGTTTAAAAACAACAACAACAACAACAACAAAAAAAAAAACCAAACCAAAACAAAAAAACCTTGCTAATGTTTTCAGCATCATGACTTATCCACACGTGACGCATTTTGTTGGTTTTCCCAGATATAGCCTTAAAACTGTACTAAGGGATGGTGGTTTCCCTTTCCTGGCCACCAAACCACATTTCAGTCAGAGCTCCTTTAATCTTTTAAATAGTTTTCCACAGATAGCCTTTTTCTTTTCTCTGATAGAATGGAGTATTGGCCTTGCATTTAGAACAATATACGGTACACTTTAAATACTTCAGACCATGAAAAGAATTATTCCCTAACACCTACCACAGTTTACGTGAAGAAAAATGTACAAAACAGGTACTATTCACATATCCATTATGCTTTTGGTTGGACAGGAAGAATGCAGAAGGTTTCCAATAGCAGTGTCATTTCGTGGACATCATCTTGAACTTCACATACCCATTAACAATGTAGAGATTGTGCCAGCAACTCATGAGGCCCTGACCAACTGTAATATTTTAAGATCAAACTGTAGGAAAGTGAATTCTTAGTGTAGAAAAGAATCCCCTGGTTATTTAGTCTACCGATAGCATTTCCTGCAAGCAAGAGAGAATTGTGTATTTATTCATGGATAATTTGCAGGTTTAATGACCAGTGAGTTCTGCTTTTATGAATAGCATTTCACAGACATGTTTTTATTGAACACAGGGAATTGAAAAATTGTAGTAATTAATTAGACACCTTGGGCAAAACCACAATCCTATATGTACTTGCTAAAGACTTGAATTTTATATTTCAATCTGAATCGTTAATGTCTTCTTTAATTTTGTCAGTACAGCTACAATTTTATATCATTATCCAAGACTAGAGAAACATATTTATTATCCTGGGTACCAAAAAAAATTAAAAATAAATACATAAATCAAACCTCTCTAGCCAGCCTTGCTTTTATGCACAATACACCCTTGGGCATTTCAGGGAATATCCTAACCAGACAGAATCCTGCCATATTAGTAAGGAAATCAGTTTCATACATAAGGACACCCATTAACAGAGCTGGTCAAGAGAGAATGCAGTTCATGCAAGAAGAGTGGTACTGCTAGTCCTCAACTGCAATGAGAACTTTAGGAACCAAAATTGGCCAGGCGCAGTGGCTCACACCTATAATCCCAGCACTTTGGGAGGCCAAGGTGGGTGGATCACGAGGTCAAGAGATTGAGACCATCCTGGCCAACAAGGTGAAACCCCATCTCTACAAAAAATACAAAAAAAATTAGCTGGGCATGGTGGCACGCACCTGTAGTCCCAGCTACTCGGGAGGCTGAGGCAGGAGAATTGCTTGAACACAAGAGGCGGAGGCTGTGGTGAGCCGAGATCTCGCCATTGCACTCCAACCTGGGTAACAAGAGTGAAACTCTGTCTCAAAAAAAAGAATCCAAAATTGACTCAAGCCATGATTATAATTCTGAGCTTACCTAAAAGCAACACACATGAAATTATAACATGGGTAATAATTACTTTAAAAAGACAAAAATCTGTCCAGGAAAAGCTCTATATCACCAGTGGAATGAACGAGAAGACCACATCTCACACCTTTTCACTCTGTCCTCCTAACTGGGACACAGTTTTTCCTATTCATTTCATCACTCTGAATATCTCAAATCCTCCAAAACATCATTCCGCTTCTACTCAGCCATTTTTACTGCTGTTAAATGCTGATTGTTAATTTATTTCTCTTTCCAAAAGCTCTCCCAGAGCCTGAGCTTTTCTTCATTGAATCAGCTTGTCTTGAGGATACAGCTAAAACTGCCTTTGATCAGTGTTTAATCCTTCTAGATGCTCGGTGGGCGGGGGGAGGGGGGTGTAGTTTAGTATTTATGAGAAAGTAATTATAAAGGATGGAGAACAGGAATATTATAGCTTCTGCTAGCTCAAGAAATGACCAATCAGAATTTTCTGTCCCCTTTTCTGTCTTTACAAAGAAGAGATCGTGCGAAGGAATGTAAAATTTGCAAGTCTGGGAATGCTTTTAATTTAAAAGGGCATGTGGATTGCAAGTCCAGTAGATTTTATTCTACTTATAATAAAGGATCTTTCAGAAACAGACTAACATAGTTGGAAAACAAGAAAAGTCTCCTCTTTCATGTTTAAGCAGTTATGGGCAACATTTCTCTAGCATGCATTCTTGGGTAACTATAAGAAAGTATCACCTGAAAACCAGATAACTATATAACTTGGTCAAAAACAAAGTGAGCAGAGAGAAATAAATAGAACATCAACAGTCAATGATTAGAGTATGAACCACAAGGAAGAGAAAGTAATACTTAGGCTGAAGCCAACACAAATGGGAGTAATGAGGCAAGAAATTAAGAAATAAAAATTTAATATGAATGTTATAAAATGTTCCCTGGTGAACAATCATAAGAATATGCAAAAAATAGCAACAGAAATCCAATAATGCCCAGTGATTATTCAAAATTGATCCCAAAGAATGTTCCACAGAAATAAAAGGAGCAGAAATGCCCAAGCTCATATTTAGTTCTTTATTCCCTGGACACACATAAAGAAACACTCCCAATAAATCCCATATTACTCACCAACGCTGCCTGCCTGACAGAGACATAACAACAGCTAGAGAATGGTTCAAGGTTGAAAATTGTTACTGTTTTGTTCTAGAAGCTTTGTGATGATGCTAAATGGGAAAGAAGTATTTTGGTGGCATTCCAAAAATGGCGTTTCACATTTTCCTCACTATAAAGTCATTGTCCCAGCACCGGACATGTGAAAAAGCAAATCCGAGATCTACTCCATGTTGCTTCTGGGTCAGGACCCGGCATCCGAACTTTCCCTTCCTTCCTTCTCTAATTGCTTCTTCATATCTGTTCATCTGCAGACCCTGTCTTTGCCTTTGCATGCACGGAGGGCTTCTGCGCAGATGATCTGACATGAAAGAAGATACTTTCTTTCTGAGATATAAATTTATATGTTTTTATTTGTCATGCTCTTGAAAATGACCATTTAGTATACACAATGCAACTTTATTCTCTGTGGCATAAAACACTGTATTTCTTGGAAACGTTACCGTCTAAAAGCCTCTTGAAAGGAGATGCTTTTAAAATTGTGTCTCAATTTAGTACGTCCCCCCTTTTTTGCCTAAATAATCTCATTTCTTGCCCAATCTAACTTGAATTGGGGCTATGAAAAACCTACAGACAGATTTCCTCTGAAACATGTCATTAATATTTCATGCTCTTACATTGGTTCGAATCCTTATGCTTACATCCCTGAACCATCATCAGTAAAACTTTCTGTGAGCTCAGCCCATTCCCAATGCAGGTATTTTCATTCCTATGCAGGTATTTCCATTCATTTGTAACATGCAGACATTTATTATTATGTTTATACATTAAATGTATTATAAAACAGACTATTACAAAAATGTTAGAGAATAGGATAAGTATAAATAGATGTTCTAAAACTTTCACTCTGTGCTGTCCTCCAATGTTACGTATCTTACTTTGGAGCAACTTCTCTACATAATGAATTGCCTTCATCTGGCAGAACAATACAGCTCTGCTGCTGAGGCTTTTCCTTCCTGTCCTGGGTTGAATTGTGTCTCTCCCAAAAGATATGATGAAATCCTAACCCCCTAGTACCTGGGAGTGTGACCTCACTACAGATGTAATCAGTTAAGATAAGGTCATATTGGAGTAGGATAGATATAGTAGGATAAATCATCCAATATGACTTACATCCTTATATGAAGAGGGGAAGACACACAGACACTACAGGCGAGAATGCCATGTGACAACAAGGTAGCGATCAAAGTGCTGCAGATGCAAACCAAAGAATGCCAAAGACGGCCAGCAAATCACAAGAAGTTCCGAAGACGCAGGTAGGCTCCTCCCCTAGACCCTCCAGAGGGACCCTGGCCCCACCAACACTTTTTTTTTTTTTTTTCCGAGACAGTGCCTCAAGCCATGGTTACTCACATTTTGCTCAGAATAAACCTGTTTAAATATTTTACAGAATTTGGCTTTTTTTTTTTTTTTCCGAGACAGAATCTCGCTCTTGTCGCCCAGGCTAAAGTGTGGTGGCATGATCTTAGCTCATTGCAACCTCCCTCTTCTGGGTTCAAATGATTCTCCTGCCTTAGCCTCCTGAGTAGTTGAAATTACAGGCACCCACCACCACACCCAGCTAATTTTTGTACTTTTAATAGAGATGGAGTTTCACCATATTGGCCAGGCTGGTCTCGAACTCCTGACCTCAGGTGATCCACCCACCTTGGCCTCCCAAAGTGCTGGATTACAGGTGTGAGCCATCGTGCCTGGCCCCACCAACACATTTATTTTAGACTTTGCCCACTCCCAGAGCCATGACATGATAATTTTGTGCTGTTTTAGGCCTCTCAGTTTGTAATTGTTTGTTATGGTATTCCTAGGAAATGAATACACTTCCTAATACAGGAAACCTTCTAAATTCCCTTGAAACAATGGACAGCTACCTGCAGAATTCAAAAACAAGAGAGAGAAAAAGAGAAAGGACAGATTACATGATGATAAGGAGAGAGAGAGAAAGAGAAAGAGAAAAAGGATAAGACAGATTACATGATGATAAGAGTCCCGTGTAAGAGAACAAGAGTTATCTGAGGAGTAGATTATGCATGGTAAAATTATCAATATGTAGGGACAACATCAACTGGCATGCACCCAGATAATTGTATCAATTATTAAAATGTTAAAATACTTGCATAAACAGATGCTCAATGTCACTGCTTCAAACACATGCTTACCATTGATCATCTGGTCCCTTTCACCTCTTTCCACGATTCAACGACAGGTCAATGCCAGTCTCCACAGGGGACTGGATTCATTTTCATTGGTCCCGTTTCCTACTGGTTGCTCAATATTTTTAATATCATCTCAGACAAGATACCTAACAGTGATTGGGTTTCTTTGTTGGCTAAACAATCTCCACGGCTAAGACCTCTGAGAGAAGTAATGAAATCCCTATTCTATCCATGTACATTCTTTTTTTTTTCTCAGTATCTGCACTAAATGTTCATTTTGAGTCAACAATGCGATACATTTACAAGGAGTTGGAGAGCAGCGAATGTTTGCATGGTACTCTTACAATGTAGATTAATGTCATGATTTTTCCAGCATATTCTGTTGTGCTCCTGTCTTGAGAACACTCAGGTTGGGCAACAAGAAGAAATAAGAATCATACCTTCCTTGTGATTCGGGAGTCACTCTTCCCAGCGCCAAAGTAAGGCTAAGTAAGGTTAGATATTTACACCTTACAAAGCAATGGATTCAGCCTGATTAATTTTGATGCCTAGGGATTTTGAAGGGTTATTTACATGTGACATCATCTGGAAACGTATTTCTTATTTAACTGTCTCCCCAAAGGGCCATATCTTGCTCTGTTTTCTTTCCAGTGCAAATAGTAGTCCATATTAAGAAATAAAGCTTAGTGTAGCATTGAATTGTATTAAATAAATAGTTTTCTAAGGTGTAACTTCTTTCTATTGTACCTCGTTGTGGCTGGGCTAACACAAGAAATAGAGCTGCCAGGAAGATTCACAGGCTTGCTTTCTTACATCCCTTTTTTATATTAAAGGAAAAGAAGATGAGGTAAATAATTAACCTGGTTAGCAAAAACTACATAACGTTTTCCTGGATTGAATAAAAAATCTGATGTTATTTATTGTCATATTATTCTGCACTTTGGTACCTGTTTTGCCCAATCAGGTATCTTTGTGTAGAGTCAATCTCCTTTTGATTTTTTATTTCTCACTTTTCTCCTGGTGAGCTTTGGAAGGGGTGGTGGTTTCCCTTTCTTTGCTATCAAACCACAATTCTGTAAAGGCTCTTTTAATTTTTTAAATAGTTTCTCTACAGAGATCCCTTTTCTTTTTTCTAATAGGATACAGCAGTCATCCTGCATTTATTTGGAATAATATATAATACAAATCAAATAGTTTCGGCCCAGGAAAGAATTATTCCCAAATCCCTATCAAAGTTTATTTGAGGAAAAGACTAACAACCAAGTTATTAGTCTTTGAGGTTGCTATGAGGACTTGTGAGCTTTCACTATTTTTACCAGGCATGTTTTAAGTCTTAATGGACTGAAAGATGCCATTACAATAATAATGGCTATTCTCCATCACAGCTCAACCATGGGAATCAACAGCACATTACTGGATAGGAGAAGTACAATAAGGGAAATTAGATACATTATCACCTGGGAGTTCCAACATAACTAATGGGCTGCCAAGTTTCCAAGGAAAATCAGGCTGTAGTGGCAGCCACAGAAGATTAGGACAGACCACAGCACATAATAAGCAGGCATCCTGGCAAAAGATGAGTATGATTCCCAGTGCTGATGAAGAACAAACCCCTGCAGTTGTACACAGTCAGTGCATATTCTAAATCATTTGCTCTCCACTGCCTTCTCAGTGATCTTAGCTTCTATCATACAAGATAAGAGAGACACGTTTGATTTCATTCTTCATCTGGCTTCCATCTGGTTCTCAGACCATTCCATAAGGCATCAAATCTTTCTGGAATATCTACAGGGCATCCAAGAAAAGGTTAAGAAAGATGCACAGACCCTGCCCTCAAAATGATTAAAGACTCATTTTCTTAGCACTCACGCATGATCAAACAGTAGTTTATACAAACATGTCTGACTTCAGCCACAGCTGCTTCAGGACAACACCATATGCAAATTAAAAAGTTTCTAGAGAAGTCATAAGCCTGGAGGGCCCATCGGACTCTCTAAGACCTTAAGGTATAGCATCCTAAGTCCTTTCATTCTCCAGCAATGTCTGATCCTAATTTTATTTTACCATAGATTAAATGGGCAGTCAGAAAGGCGGGCAGTTAACTCTTAAAGTTGGTTGCATGACAGCTCTGAGAACTTGAGGCAGAGAAGTCAAGAATGGAGAAATGACGTTTAAGTAATGGGTAAGACAGTGTAAAAGGAAATTCTCAAGACATACAAAGGACAAAACGGAATTATGGGCTGAATTACTTGTTTCCAGCATTCACATGATGAAGTCCTAACCCCCCACCCCAGTACCTCAGAATGTGACTGTATTGGAAGATAAGGCCTTGAAAGAGGCGATTCGGTTAACATGAGCTCAGACGGATGAGCGTCAATCCAATATGACTAGTATCCTTATACAAAGAGGTGATCAGGACACAGAGACAGAGGAAAGTCCATGTGAAAACAGAGGGACAAGACCACCATCTATAAACCAAAGAGGACTCAGGGAAAACAATGCTCCATTACACCTTGACCTTGGACTTTTAGTTTCCAGAATTGTAATACATTTCTGTTAGGCCACTGGTACTTTCTTTCTTCTTTTCCTTTTTTTTTTTTTTGAGATGGAGTCTCACTCTGTCTCCCAGGCTGGAGTGCAGTGGCATGATCTCAGCTCACTGCAACCTCCATGTCCCGGGTTCAAGCAATTCACCTACCTCAGCCTCCTGAGTAGCTGGGATTACAGGCATGCGTCACCACAGCTGGCTAATTTTTTTTTGTTTTTTAAGTAGAGACAGGGTTTCACCATATTGGCTAGGCTAGTCCCGAACTCCTGACCTTGTGATCTGCCCACCTTGGACTCCCAAAGTATTGGGATTACAGGTGTGAGCCACTGCCCCAGCTGCCACTGGTACTTTCATATGGCAACCCTAGGGAACTAATACAAATGGTCTGAGAAGACTGCTAGGGGTAGAGATCGACAGAGAGAGAGAGAGAGAGAGAGAGAGAGAGAGAGAGAAGAGAGAGAGAGAGAGAGGTGAGATAAAACCTCATGTGAAAACTACACTAATCTATGATAAAATAAAATTATAATCAGACATTGCTGAAGAACAAAAGCCTCCTACCAATAACGGGAAGCAAATTGCCAGGCATGAACCTTGGAATTAGATCTTCCAGCCCAGTTAAGCCTTCAGATGATTGACTGCAACCCTGGCTAATATCTTGACTACAATTTTGTGAGAGACCCTGGGCCATCCAGCTAAGCTGCCTCTGAATTTTTGACCCATAAAGCCTGACTGAGATAATAAGTGTTTATTGCTTTAAGTTGCTAAGTTTTGGGGTAGGTTTTCATGAAACAATAGATTACCAATCTACCTAATAAAATCAGAATGAACTCATGGATTTCGAAGACCAGTAACAAGGTGGTAAAGCCTAAAATATAATCAAGTAGCTAAAGGTCGCGTGAAGATGGTAGAATACGGTGGTTAAAATCTTAAACTCTGAAGTCAGAGTTATTTGTTTCAAATTCCAGCTCTGTCCATTTCTTGATATGAGACCTGGAGTAACTAATGTTTTTGAGGCTCAGTTTCCATATGAAGAAATGAGGATAGTTGTAATAATACCCATGAATAATGAGGAAGAAATAAGGTCACTCCTAGGGTTTGCTGCATTGTAAACATTTGATAAATCGTGGCCGTCCTCATTAGGGAGGCAAAGAACTCTAAGAGTGGAATCAAAGTTGTTTACCAAAACCAGCTATTTTCTGGTAATGGAAGGAGTGGCCTCCACTACCCCTTCTCAGTGACCCTTCTTGAGGAGACAGCTCTTAATAAGGGTCGGTGAAAAAAAGGTTCACCCTATCTGGAGACTAAAAAGGCTGTCAAGTTAAATGAAGCCAATAACGGGGAAAACTGGACTCTGTTCATCACCCACAATCGCCCATGTGGTGAGGCCTGGCTCTTCCCAAAGACCTAGTCCCCAAGTGTTAATGAGAGTTGTAGAAAAGAGTCAAACAAGATGCTATCTTGCAGAACTGATGAGATTGCAATTTGCAGACAACTGGGGCTTATCTCAAATGATGAACTAGGTGTCAGGGCTGAGCGGAAAAGTAGGAAACTAGCATCTCAGAGACCATGGCAAGTTGGTAGCAGGGGCTGTGAATATCTCTCAAGCTCTGTGCAGAGGAAATTAGGATAAGATCATGGTATTAATGAACAGTCATTAAAAAGAGCCAAGCAAACAAACAACCTCGCATTAAAATAATTATATATATATGCCTGAATTTCTGCCAAAGCAGCTGGCATTACCTTTAAAGGATTTTTATAGGTGAGTGTTATCAAAAAGAGAAAAACTACATTTAAATGGCATTTCCCTTAATTTAGAAACACAGAGTGCCACTGACGGATGTGGAACAAGGTGCATGATGTTGAGGGGAAGGGACATGAAAGTGGCATTATAATGAAGCATCAAAAGAAAGAGTTGTCAAAATGAGGAGGTTTAACAAGGATGCGTGCACTGTCTTCAGAAGGAATATACAGTCTAGTGTGGCAGTGATGTCTTGTTTTTTATCCCCCACCTATGGGCCAAATAAAATAGAATCAATGTATATTAATCACTCTGGAAAGGATTTAAGCTGACAAAGCATCCCAGCTCACAGAAAAGCTCTGCAGCACTGCCAACGTCCCTTGAGAGAAAGAGAACAACTTCAGGTCAACACATGCTCATTTCAATGATGGAATCGCATCACACATTTTCATCCAGCCTGGTGGCTATTTCACACTGGAATACAACTGTCTTTTCAGGTTAAAACAAATATATTGTTCTTGAACTTTTCACAGATTTAGAGTAATGTTCCAGTCCCACTGACACCAGGATTTCAATAACATTCCACTCTGACCCCGTTTTATTTGTTAGGGTTGTATCTTATCTGAACTGGAAACCAGCTTAAGGATCTTTGAATGCAGGTTTGCCTCACTGGACCAATGAAGAAACTGAGGGCAAGTGAGGTGAAGCCAATGGGCTGGAATGATCAGGTTAGCTCATTACTTTTTCTATGGTAGTTAGTGGAATCTTTAAAACAGTCACAAAAATATGCAGAAGGTATTAGGTGAAATCGCTAAGTTAAAAATAGCAGATGGAGGAGTTTTGAGTCCACAGAAAACACCTAATCATTGAGGTTCTAGCCCTCATTCTGTCCTGAGTGTATCACTTTGGCAAAGTCATTTACTTTCTATGAGCCTCAGTTCCTTATCTTGAAAATGTGTTTCTGGCTGAGATGACCTCTATGATTCCTTCTATCTGTAAAATGTCAGTGTACAAATGGTGCTTACCTCATTTAGCTCTGTGTTTGTCAGTAAGTTTCCAAAGATATGTGGGCTGGGGAGTCTCTAGGTGCTGGAAAAATGTCCTGAGAACCAAGTTGCTAGGATTCTGAAAATGTATGAAGTCCACAGTGAAAAAAGTAAGGTTTGCACAGAACTTTGTATGTTAATTAATAATAATGACTGGCATTCATCTGAGTATTTATGAATACCAGCCATTATTAAGCTAATATACACATACAAGCTCAAAATCATCATACATGCCATATTAGCTTTTAAATCATCACATACTACATAAATGGGTTGGTTAAAAAATACCCATTTTACAGATGAAGAACATGACAAAGAAACTAGAAAAAGGAAGTTGCCCAATGTTACATGGCTAACAAGTAGCAGAGTCAGAAGTCAATCACAGACATCTACCTAGAGGTGCCAACAGCACTACTGTGCTTCTGGAAGGCTGCAAGATTCAGAATCTTCAGTATGTTCCTAGGGGTATGTGTCTGGAGAGCTCCAGGTGCTTTAGGAGAGTCTCATGTACATGCTTGTCTTTAGCACCAAGCAAAGTCCCGTGTTAAATAAATGTTGTAGAATGCATGGTGTTAAGAGGTGTAAAAGTAAATTGAAATGGAGACCTTCAAGTATGCTTTAATGCTGGAAGAATCCCTGAGGAGACAGAGCCTGTTAGACCTTAGCCTTGCTTGAATTGCAAACATCAGCAGAACTTAACCTGAGCTATTTATTGTAAATTCCTATAATAAGGACAAACAGAACTTAAGCTCAACCAATCATGCTTATAATTACATAACTAGGAATTTCCAAGCAAAGACAGCTTTATAACTGAAACCAATCAGATATTTTCTTGGTATTAGTTCTACGTTCTCTTTATAAAAGCTTAGTTCTTGTACTTATTCAATGGAGCCCCCATACCACTTCTGGTTTGGAGCTGCCCAATTCATGAATCACTGTTTGCTCAAATGAACTCTTTAAAATTTTACAGTGCTTCTGTTTACTTTTTTGACACAGGTCACTTTTTACTGTTGCTCACTACCAAAAGGTGATGGGTGGAAATGTAAAGATTTCCTTACAACACAACCTCTCAGACCAAACCTCTCTATTCTGGACAGGTTTAAATGTAAAATGCCTACAGACTGAGGGAACTGAATAGCATGCATGTATTCGGTAACTCTGACACTCACCCTGCTGCTGAATGAGCTGTCCCCTAATGGGGCGAGGAGACACACACCTATTTTTTTAAATTATGCTTTAAGCTCTAGGGTACATGTGCGGAATGTGCAGGTTTGTTACATAGGTATACATGTGCCATGGTGGTTAGCTGCGTCCATCACCTTGTCATCTACATTAGATATTCATCCTAGTGCTATCCCTCCCCTAGCTCCACACCCCCCAAAAGGCCCCAGTGTGTGATGTTCCGCTCCCTGTGTCCATGTGTTCTCATTGTTCGTCTCCCACTTAAGAGTGAGAACATACAGTGTCTGGTTTTCTGTTCTTGTTAGTTTGCTGAGAATGATGATTTCCAGCTTCATCCATGTTCCTGCAAAGGACATGAACTCATCCTTTTTTGTGGCTGCATAGTATTCCATGGACACACCTATTATCTCTAGGCATTTTGATCCCACACCACCAATCTCTATCACTAAAGGCAGTGTATGCCATTCTCCTTTCATTATACCACGCTGCTCAGCTAGCAGCTGAGCCAGCAATTTTTCTTGCTTATGTAGTTCTTGAGTAGGAATTAAAAATGTTTACGTGAGATAATTGTAAAAATACTTTGTAAACCTTAATGTATGAAGCCAATGTTAAAAGGTGGCATTGTTGTTACTGCTGATGCCACTACTGCTATTATTACCACAACCACTACTATTCTCTTACTATGTTATTACCACTGGAGCATAAATCTCAAAGTGTAGAGATTTCCCCAGGGTAGCTATACCTTTCAAGGCCTAGGGCAGGGATTAGGATGCCAAATATAGCCCTTCTTGCATTTTGTAAATAAATAATGTTATACTAGATACAGCGCTGCCCACTTCTTATTATCTGTAGTTGCTTCTCAGTTTTCAATGCAGAATTGACTAGTTGTGATGGAGATTTTTCTGGTCTGAAAAGACAAAAATATTTATTATCTGGCCCTTTACCCCTCCAAAAAATATTTGCCAACTTCTGACCTCAGTGGATCCCAAGTAGGAGGCTTTTACCTCAGTGTTGACATGATCCCTAAAAAATAGTAAATTATTCTACAAGGGATGTGCAGTGCTGTAGAGGAGAAATGTCAAGAAGCAGAGAAGGCATTCCCCATTCCCATTAACTCCAGTGCTTTAGTCGTGCCCCTTGACCCAGCCAGACTTCATTTCCTGCACAAGGCAGAAAGAGTGGCCAGACAATATGTTAGATTAGAACCATGAGAAGGCTTAGTAAGTCCTTTCTGATTTCAAAAGTCTGCACTGCTTCATGTTTTTAGTTTTTTGCTAATAACACTATCAGATCAAGTAGCTGGTATTTTGACTTGTCAGTAACTAAGAATACTTTCCAAAGAAGATCTAGACAAGAGCTGATTGAAAAATTCCTTAATTCATCTTTACACTACTCATGAAGGTCATTTCCTAAAGTCCCAAGCCTGGAAGAGGCAGGGTAGTACAGTAGGAGGGCATGAGTTTTGGGGGTTTGGATTCCTACATTGAAACATATAAGCTGTGTGTTGCAAGTTACTTAACCTCCCAGAGTTATAGTTTCCTGTTGATACAGTTTGGATGTTTATCCCCTCCGAATTTCATGTTGAAATGTGATCCCCCAGTACTGGAGATGGGGCCTGGAGGGAAGTGTTTGGATAAGCAGGGCAGATCCCTCATGAATTGCTTGGTGCCCTGTATGGTCTGTTTTCACACTGCTATAAAGAACTACCTGAGACTGGGTAATTTATAAAGAAATGAGGTATAATTGACTCACAGTTCCACATGGCTAGGGAGGCCTCAGGAAACTCACAATAATGGCGGAAGGTGAGGGAGAAGAAAGGCATATCTTACATGGCAGCAGGAGAGTGAGAGAGAGGGTAAGGGCCACACTTTTAAACAATCTAACCTCCTGATAACTCGTCATCATGAGAACAGGATGGGGGAAACCACCCTCATGATCTAATCACCCACCACTAGGTCCCTCCCACAGCACACAGGGATTGCAATTCAAGATGAGATTTGGGTGAGGACACAGAGCCAAACCATATCATGCCCTCTTTGAAATAATAAATGAGTTCTCATTCTGTTAGTTATCATGAGATCTGATTGTTAAAAAGAGCCTGACAACTCCTCCCTTATCTCCCTTGCTTCCTCTCTTGTCATGTGGCCTACCTGCCCGTTCTTTACCTTCTACAGTGAGTAAAAGCTTCCTGGGGCCTCTCCAGAAGCCAAGCAGATGATGGTGCCATGCTTGTACAGTCTGCAAAACCATGAGCCAAATACACCTCTTTATTTAATAAATTACCCAGCCTCTGGTATTCCTTTATAGCAACACCAACGGACTAACACACCTGGGCATACTGATAGCTATCATGTACAAATTCCTGTATGGATTACAGACACTGAAATATATGTAAAACACCTAGTGTATGACAAGGGCTCAATAAATGGTAACTGCTACCATTATTATTACAACCCACAGGATGTGAGGTGTTAGACTGAAACACAAAGGAGCCTCAAGAATAGAGAGAAACACCCATGCGGGCTGACATTTGAAATGTTTGATTGTCAGAAGAAAGGGAATGTTTTCTTGCCTCCCTTCAGCAAATATTTCGGGAAGAAATGAGCTCATAGCCAGAAACCTGGGAGACCGAATATTATTCGCCCACTTATTTCAATATTCCCCTAATCAGGTCTGGATTCCCTCTTCTCCCTCCCTCTTCAGAATACATATCAGTTCCCCTATTTCAACTTCAAATCCATAAATGGATCCCTTAATCATATGCATATATTAATAGCGAATTCCAAAACTTCAAATGGGGAGCCATGTAGTTTGTCATATATGCACACACACACACACACACACACACACACACACATACACACACATACACACACACATACACACACACACACACACACCCCACAAATACATATACACACACGTGGATATCAATCTTATATTATCTTCTGCAAGCCCAAATGATTTGTTTGAACCCTGCCTTAGAGAATCAGGCAGTGTCACCTCCAAGGGATGATGTGCAAGGGTTTGATTTGCAGCTAATAGAAAAATCTATTTCTTTCAGTTTCACTTCTGTCACACAAGGACCACTGTGTTCCCTACAGTAGATTCCTTCTCCTTTTGCAATAACTACCGAGATGACAGGTCTCAGGCAATAATACGAGCAGCCCAGGTTGAGTGGCACCTATTAGTTTTATGACCGCTGGTTCAGAATGGCCTTGAAGTGTCCACAACCCATCTTAATGAAGATGGGTAAGACAGCTGCCGATGAAATCAAATTTCTCCTCTTCCTTCCTTTCCATCTTAAAGTCCATCAAGCTTTCATCTTCAGCAACAAAACAGCTGCCAGGGCAAACACTCAGCCACAGTCAATCACAGCAGATAGTTCACATGATTGTCTTTTGGAAAGTGAGCTGGGACCCTGGGCTTTGTTGCAATGACGATGCCAACTTGCAGAGAGGAAAGAAATGAGCAGATGTGTCATCTTTCTCTGAATTAAAAAATGCAACAAAACTATATAGCATATTTAATGTGATATAGCAAAAATAAAAGTCCTCTGAAAAGTTAGAAGTATCATATATATGAAATTGGCAATTATGTCCTTACAACTAGCAATAGCAATGCTCTTGTGGAGCAAAGACAAGAGAAAATTTCCTCAATAATGCAGTAAGGCATGTGGCCTCATTCTCAGCTAATCTGAAGTAATGCTCTTTATAATCCCTGCTCGGGCAAAGTCTGTATTTTAAAAATCTTCATTTTCTGTGAAGGTCCAACTCAATTATCACTTTATGGTAGATTATTTGCAAACACAGCAAGAAACCCTCCCATCCTTGCATGCTCACCCTTTTGTAATATGATTTTGCTGTTCCTCCCACTAAGACATGTCATCTATTTCCCTATGCACTGAATCTGGCCTGGCCCTGAGACTTGCTTTGATCAATAGAATGTAATGAAAGTCTTCTTATATGGTTTCCAAGCTCTCAGGAGGAGCTGACACTAGCCAAGATGAGAGGTCATGTGGTACAGAGATATCATCTAAGGCTCCTCAGCCTAATAACCAGAACCAATTGCCAGATATGTGTGTGAGACATATTAGACCATCAGCCCCTGCATATCTGCCAGATAACTGCAGCTATATGAGGGACCTTATGTGAGATCATCTAAGCTACCCAGCTAAGTCAAGTCTAACCTGCTGACCCACAGAATCATAAGCAGATAACACGTCCACTTTAAACACAACTCTTTAGTGTAGTTTGTTTTGTAGCAATAGGTAACTAAACTACTCCTCAGCTATGAGGACTTCCCCAGTGGCTGGTGGAAAGCACATTGTCCAATTAGAGAAACAAGTTTAAATCTTTGTTCTACCACTTAGTAACTTTTGACCTAGGGCAGATTACTTAACATCTGAATGTCATATAGGACGAAATGCTAAAATTCACCTGTTGGGGGGATCATATGGGACAACACATGTAAGCACTTCATCATAGTGCTTGGCATGCAGGGGACACTCATTCTTTCGATACTTGTCACTTTCCACTTCATTATAGTTACTTAGGTGACTTAAGCTGTTAGATTGTCCAACGCGGGAACTTTATTGATCTTTGTGTCACTTATAATATATTGCACAATGTCTTATATGGCTGACATTCGATGCATACATATTGAATGGATGCTCAAATATCTCCCAATATATAGCTTGGCTTCATGCTGTCATATTTATTGGGATTTCTGGAAGTGGTATGCAAATAGGATTGCAGGGAAATGGATGCTGTAACCCTGTTTAAGTCCCTATAATTCTTGAACCCCCCATTTAGGTATCTTTTGAAAGGAGAAAATTGTCTGTAACACCTGAGATTCCTTGCTGCCCTAAAACATATTATAATCATGACACGGGTTAGCATTTATGGAACACTCATTAATGTGCCTGAATCTTTACTAAGTTTTTCGGGTATGTAAAAATGTTTAATCACAACAATTTTGCTATACAGGTTTTATTATGGCCATTTTCCGATCAGGAAGCTTAAATCTAGTGACAGGGGTCAGCAAACTAGGTGCTCCTGGTTTTGCAAATAAAGTTTCACTGTGATATAGCCACACTCATTTGTTTGCATGTAGTCTGTGGTTGCATTCACATTATAATGGTAGTGTCGAGTAGTTGTGGAGGCAGAGACTATATTGCTTACAAAGCTGAAAATGTTTACCGTCTTGTCCTTCACAGGAAAAGTTTGCTAACCTCTGGGTGACCTACTGAGAGAGTGATCAGTCACACTCAGATATGTGGAGTTAAAAGCTCACATTTGGTGCCCTACACTACGTTGCTTCTTATTGTCTCCCTTGCCTAATCATTTACTCATCCCACCTTATCTTTCGAATAGCAGCTCACAGGCAAGCGCATGGTGAGAAAAGAAGTGTTGAGACCTCTGAAAGAGTAGCCAAAGAAATGTCAATTGCAGAACCGTGGTCTCCCTATTCATGATCTGGTTAAGAATGCTCGATCATCTGGCCTTCTGTAGCTACAAGCCATGCAGTCACACTTGGCACTAATTGAAAAATAAGAAGTGAAAAGATTTGCTTTCAACACAAATTTGAATGACTGGAATCGTATCTTTATTATCTGAAGTGGGTGCTTGTGATTTGTCTACCTATTCTGGCATCAGGAAGAAATATCACAGAAATTAGCCTCTGGCTGGTCATGTCATTATAAGCCAGTTATAGCCCATTTTTAGAAAATCTGATGGATATAAAATCAACCTGCTCGTGCAAATAAATTTCAGATTTGTTATGCATAATACAAAATTACCTGGTGCTTCAGAAATAAACGATTCAGCACTGAGCAATGTGGAACTTAAATAAAAGAAACCTGTTAAAATATAACAGAAATGAAGACAAACAGCTCTGAACTGATAAACCACACTGACTGGGAAATGTAAATGAATTTACAAGGAAAAGTGATAATTAAATGGCCATTTTTTTTTAGAAACAATACTCTCCTACAAAGGGGCATAATGGAGAACATGAAACCGCACTTTAGACCCCTGGACCACCAGCCCCAGCGAGAGCACGAGAGGAAGAGAGGCCCTCACTGCTGGGGAGTCCCTGCCACAGAGTCCCCCACCACACTGAATTGCCCCTCCTCACAGTTTCCATGCAGACCCCTTGAAGAGGGGCCTAGGGAGCCCCACCTTGTCGTGTACCATCAATAAAGCCCCCTGTGCTCAGCCAAAAAAAAATAAAAGAGAGAACATACCGTATTATATATGATTCTATT
>NW_016107660.1:195729-198770 GCF_001604975.1 Cebus imitator | reverse complement strand
GGCCTCCCAAAGTGCTAGGATTACAGGTGTGAGCCACAGTGCCTGGCCTTGTTACTGGTTTTGATCCTGATCACTAGTAATTGAAAATGGCCTGCAGCGCTGGTTTGCTGCCCACTCACACCTGTGCAAATTCTGCGCCCCACTTGGAAATATTCCTCCTAACCATCTCCATCTTTCCAGTCTCAAAGCCACCACCCTGTCCTCAACTTTCCCTTTAATGATTTTCAGAGTTTGTTAATGAGTCCTTACAAATTCAGTCTCTTGTCATTCCAATTCAGCCTACATGTTGCTGCCAGAACATTTTTTAAACTCATTTTATTTATTCATCCAACATTAGATGATTACCTGTTTGTTACAACCCCAGTGATTATGCTAGAAGAAGAAAACAGATGTGGTCTCTGATGAGATAAAATATAGGTTGCCAGATAAAATATAGGATGCCCAGTTAAATTCAAATTTCAAATAAACAACAAAATTTTAAAATTATGAGTATATTCCAAATATTGCATGAGATATACCTGTACTTTTAAAAAGTCAGATATTTATAGTCAGGTGCTATGGCTCACGCCTGTAATCCCAGCACTTTGGGAGCCCAAGGTGGGTGGATCACCTCAGATCGGTAGTTCAAGACCAGACTGACCAACAGGCAGAAGCCCCATCTCTAATAAAAATACAAAATTAGCCAGGCATGGTGGCCCATGCCTGTAATCCCAGCTACTCAAAGAGGTTGAGGCAGACGAATTGCTTGAACCCATGAGGCAGAGGTTGCAGTGAGCCAAGATCGCACCATTGCACTCCAGCCTGGGCAACAAGAGTGAAAACTCTGTCTCAAAAAAAAAAAAAAAAAAAGTCAGTTATTTATCTGAATACAAAATTAAGTGGGTGTCTTGCATTTTTATTTTCTAAATCTAACAACGCTATCTAACCCCAATGGAATCTCCTTAGGAAACAGATATTAATCAGATAATCTCACAGCCCAGTGTATAAAAAGGAATTGTGAAATGAGCAACAGGGGAGAGTTCCAGAAGGTTATGAGAACCTATGCTCTGGGAATTTGAATTTCTCAAAGGAGTAGCAAGGGGACTTCCTTGAGGAGGTGCTACACTAAAGAAGAGATCTTAGTTCTGAGTAGGTAACCGTCCAGAAGAAGTGAGGATGCTGTTTAAATAGAATGAGCAAAAGAAAGTCTGCAGCAGTGAACAGGAGTGGCTGGGAGAAGCCCAGAGGCCTGGAATAAAGAAGGCAGAAGCACCTTGGGGTGATGAGCTGAACGTGCTTTGCTGGTGATGCCAGATCACGCAGGAACTGCTAGGCCACATTAAACATTTTTATCTTGATTTGGAGGGCACTGGAAACAGTGAAGAAAGAGGCTTTTGTTTTTTATTTATTTGCTTTTGTTTGGTCTTATGGTTTCACATTTTGAAAAGATATAGCATCCTCCTATAAGATGTAAGCATCAACTCAGCCTTGACCCTTTTTTTCTCTTGTACATAGTGATAATAACAAAAAAATTACAGGGAGATTGAAAGGGACAAATCATATAATATCTACATTACAGATTTTCAAACTGTAACTGCCAAAGACATCCATTATAATTATAGTTATTACTCAATGTCCTCCATCAAAGAGCCCCAACCATTTACCTCAGCCCATCTCACAATGGAGCCCCACAAGCCCAAAACTCGGTAAAGGGAGTCACTGATTCGGGAACACCTAACTTTTTTTACCAAGTATATCTCACCCCATCTCCTGCATGTCTGTGGAAGCCATTCTTCAAAACATGACATAAAGTTGATTTCTCCTATGAAGCACTTTTTAATGACTTCATTGGTTGTGATATCTTCCCCCTCTAAATCACCACGGTAGTTGGTACTTATGATGTTTGTTACACTACAACGTGCATTAAAATTGTGTATGTTCTTACCTTTTCCACCCACTCATTCTATTCTTTCACTAATGAGTATCATTAAGCACCTCTTGTAGAAGAAAAACTATGTTAGCCAATGAAAATATAGCAATGAATGACTCATTCCTTACCCTTAAGAAAGGCAGAGCCTAGTGGAGAAAACAATCACCATCAACAAATGACAGCAACGCAATGGTATACCTTTAATAAAATGAGAGCGAGCTCTTCTACCAAAGCATGAACCTCTTGTAGGCAAGGCCCAAATCTTATTTATATTTAAGAGCCTGATACCCAGGACAGTGCCTGGAAAATAGTAGAAGACTTCATATATGTTTAATAATTTTTATTATTCAATGAGAAAACTGCTATAGTGAAAAGAGAAAACAGAGAAGAATGGAAAACTCACTGTGCAGTGGGAAGTAATGAAAACTTTGCAGACCAGATATTATGGAGTGAGCTGTAACATAAGAAATTAGTAGCAGTCTACCAAATAGGAGAGATTCTCAATCAAGGGAAAAGTACAAACTAGAGCTGTGATGTTTTTAAAAGGCCTACTGAGTATTGAGGTTCAAACGCTAGATGGGAGCCCATCTTTGTGAAGCATCTATGTCATTTATTCATCCATCCCTTTATTCAGCAATGTTTATGAAAACTCAGTCTTTGCTAGTCACTGCCCTAGGTACTGGGAGTACAACCACGAACAAGGTCAACACGGTCTCTGCTCCCAGAGCTTTCCTTCTAGTGGGTTAATGGAAGCAATACATGCATAAGAAACCATAAGAGATATTCAAGCTACAGTGCAAATAAAACAAGGTGGTATGCTGGAGAGACATCTGAAAGAGTATTTTTTATTTTTTATTTTTCATATCTTGCTCCTAAGAAAGAGTATTTTTTAGATTAAAGAAGGGCTCGTGAAGGGATAACACTGAAGCCGAGGCCTGATGTATAATCAGGAGGAGTGGCCACATGGCAATCTGGATGAAAACATCCCTGAGAAGAGGAACTGATCATAAAAAGGACCTATGGTGGTAGCAAGGTTGATATATTCAAGGAGGGAAAAAAGGAAGAAGAAGGCCGGGCGCGGTGGCTCACGCCTGTAATCCCAGCACTTTGGGAGGCCGAGGCGGGTGGATCA
>NW_016107660.1:192823-195431 GCF_001604975.1 Cebus imitator | reverse complement strand
GGGCCAGATCATAAAGGTAAGGGGCTAG
This sequence comes from Cebus imitator, assembly GCF_001604975.1. Taxonomy (NCBI): domain Eukaryota; kingdom Metazoa; phylum Chordata; class Mammalia; order Primates; family Cebidae; genus Cebus; species Cebus imitator. Next base: position 195,403 of record NW_016107660.1, on the reverse strand, counting down.
CTTTTGTTCTGCGTACAGAGGAAATGACATGATCTGATCAGACTGCATCCTTCAGGCCGTGAAGAGCCCACGGAAGAGTGGCAAGATCAGACTGGCGTGTCAGACGGATGGCTCCACTGGTGAATGAAACGTGGCCACAGAGAAAAAACAGAAGCTAAGGAAGGTCTGTTAAGGGAGGTTGTCGCAACTGTTTGGATGATATGGAAAGAATAGATCTAAGCATCATTTTAATAAATTGTAACTACACCGTGAGCCTCTGAGGGCAAAGCTCATGTTTCATGTTCCACTTCAGAGCACGAACCACTGCCTTGCATTGTTCATCATAAGTGGTCAATAATAAAGTATGAATTCCAATGCATTTCTTTTGCAAACACTCCTCTCTCTGTTTTCCTATCCTTCTTATACTGAAGAACAAAGAAATTCTATACAAAATTCTAGGTCATACAGGGTGATGTAATAGACAGAAGCTAGGTAGTTTTTGCTCTGTCACTTAATACTTGAATGACTCTGGTCAAGTCATTTACGCTTCTTTGGTTTTGATTACATCAGCTAAAAAAAAAAAAGGAACAAATAACAATCATACCACTTGCCCTCCTACCACGCAGGGCTGTGCTGCGGATCAAAAACCTACCGAGAATTTTCTCTGTAACACTGCAAAGCATTCTATAAATAGCAGTAATATTAGAGGGATATACCCAAACTACATCAACCACAAAGAAAAACTGGCCAAAATTTCGAATGCTGATTTCACGTGTAGTATGTCATATTGAATGAGCTGATAACATACCCTTTCTCACATGATAATGACTCAAGTTACGCACTACATTATTTACCAAGTCATTGATTTAAAATACTTACAGAACACCTAATATGTGCAAGAAAATGTGCTAGGCATCTGGGGGAATTAAAGATAAAATAATCACAGAAAAACCAACCGGCTTCTCTTTTAGTGTCATGCTCCTAAACTGCAGCAGACCCTCAATACTTCCTTTTTATGGACAGATTGTACATTTTTCTTTCTATGACAAACCATCTTCAGTCAAGAGCTTCTTGGGTAGTTAATGGTGTCTTGTGATGACGCTTAAACCTCTCCTCTCATTTTACTCTTGATTAGAAAGAAAGAAAGAAAGTGCGGGATCTAGGCCCTTGACTGATTTACGCTTCAATTTAATTTCTCCCTTTCTCTTTCCTCTTTCCTTTCACTGGATAAAACCTTCCATGTAATTAGGCTCAAAAGCTCTCATCAAACAGTTTGATTGAACTGCAGCATGCTGAATTTCCCTTCTAGGCTGCTGGGGCAGAGAGAAAGCAGGGGACCCTGTCAGGGGGCGGCGTTCTTAAGACAGAGTGAGAGCCGTACTCTGGATGGCAATTACAGGAAACAGTAAGAGTGTTTGGAGTATCTTGGTTGTCATGCTGCTCTCTGCTCCTTCTGTGTTCATTTGTTACTTGAGTTGTGCTGGAGACAATCCCAGTCTCCCAGTCCACAGCAAAACAGATGACACCTGGAGAGCTTGAGTGCTAACACTGTGATATAGTAGAAAGAGACTAAACAGAGAAGCCGAGAGCTTGCATGTTACCCTCACCTTGCCTCTAATTTGAAAAGTGTGATTTGGGAAAAGTATTCACAAACTTCTGGTCTATTAGTTTTTTTCACCTGAAAAATAACTGGATTGAAAACGGTCTCTAAACACCTCTTACAGGTTTAGCACTTGATGATTCCACAAATGCAAAACAGATTTGGGTCCAAAGAAAGTCCTTCACTAGAATGTTATTTTTAGGGCATCACGGTTCCTCAGGGGCCTGGTAACTTGGTGATAAGGTTGTGGGTCTATTTATCAGGGACTGATATCAAGTGAGTTGGGAAAGGAAATAAAAGGAACTGTCTCAGAAGTTTATGAAAGAGAATTCTTAATAATAATTAGTTTAACCAGTCTTTAATAGCTGACAGATGATGAGGTTACCAATACATACACATAAAATGGCTCTCTAGCATGAAAAAAACAAGAAACATGAAAACATGAGTTATCCCAAAGAAGGGGTTGCCTGTATAAGGCCAAGACTCTAGGTTTGCCTTCCTATTTCACATCAAAGCTGTCCACTCCTGAGACTATTATTAACATGTTGACATGAGCCTGTGACAACACTGCACTGATAAATGATGCCAGAGCAGTAAGAAGCAGGTACTGAAACATCCCTACGTCTGTAATGCATGGCAAACTTAGCTCTCATGTCTGAGCCTTACATTCTAGGTCAGGAGCTAATTGGGCTGCTATGAAGGTTTTCTGTTGCATTGTTTATTTCTGTCTCACACATTTACCTACATGTGAATGCAAACACACACATATTCACTCAAGTTGGAAACTCACTGCCTCCTTGACATATTCATTAGTTTTACCCTCATACTTAAAGAATTATTGCCACATGTATGAAGGACCAGGAGTAAAAGTAGATCCAAGGTGATCTAATGAGATCTAATAAAGGTGAGGAAGTATTTTAGAAATCATTGGAATTTTGCCTCTTGGCATTAATGAAAGGTGAATGCCACACTTGTGAAGGCAAAGCTGACAGGCCACCCCA
>NW_016107660.1:172073-192683 GCF_001604975.1 Cebus imitator | reverse complement strand
CCTCCAGAGTGGCTGGGACTACAGGCATGTGCCACCACGCCCAGCTAATTTTTGTATTTTTAGTAGAGACAGGGTTTCACCATGTTGGCCAGGATGGTCTCGGTCTCTTGACCTCGTGATCCGCCTGCCTTGGCCTCCCAAAGTGCTGGGATTATAGGCGTGAGCCACTGCACCTGGCCAATTCCCTTTCTTTCAGGTGAGAAAATTAAAACCAGGAAAGTTTGGTTGCTTGCCTAAAATCATAAGTTGGAGAGAAAGCCTATCATAATTACTGGAAACGAAACTTCCTGAAGAAAGAGATTCCTAGAGTGAATTAAACACGAGGAGAATGAGCCACCCATGGGCTTCCTTGTCAAAAGAGAGGATGTCCCTCACTCTTGGATCCTGGATTGAAGCTGTAACCATTCATTGCCAGCAGATGCTGGAACTGGTATGAGTTTCCAAAGGCTGTTTTGAAAAGCCTCTTTTATAACGTAATAGAATTTGTGAATCTAGGGAAGTGTTCTGATGAGTTGCTGTCAGTATTCAGGATCAGATCTATATTTGCACAGATTACCTGACCTAAGAGTTCCACAGACACTTTGGGCTAGCTAACTGGTTAGTAAGTGGAAGAACTTGAGTGAGTTGCTTAACCCTCTGGTGGCTCAGTTTCCATTCCTGTAAATTCATGGTAATAATAGTACCTACCCTGAAGGATGGTCAGTAAAAAATAAATGCAGTAAGCTAGAGTCTTTGGTTGAATACTTGACATGAGGTCGGTGTTTACCGTTAGCTGTTAGTTTAGAAAATATTCAGAGTCTTCATAATTTATCCTGTATCTAGGCAGGCCCTAAAAGGTCCTTTTAAAAAATGACCCAGTATCCAATTTAAGAATCCCACTTTGAAATTTTTTTACCATAATTCAGGTAACATTTCATAAATACTGAAATCTTAAAAACACATGACAGGTTCAAACTGCTTAAATACCCAACCTGGTTGTGTCAGATATTACCTACAAGACCTTAGGCAAGTGATTCAAACTTCCCATGCCTCAGAGTCTGCCTCTTTAAAATGGGGAAACGGGCTGGGCATGGTGGCTCATGTTGGTAATCTCAGCACTTTGAGAGGCCAAGGTGAAAGGATCACTTGAGCCCAAGAGTTTGAGACTAGTCTGGACAACACTGCAAGACCCCATCTCTGCTAAAATCAAACTTTAAAAATGGGAAAACAACTCTACGTACTTCATGGGACAATTAAGTGAACTATAACATTTAGAGAAACGTCAGGTATATTGAAAGGCAAAGATGTCAGGCTTAATAAAAAGTGATCAATTGCCACAATAAAACCCAAAGTAGACGTTATTGTCATTCTTATGAAAATAGAGGTTTCCTATCTTGTGTTTAATTTATCTAAGAAGTTTGATTTAACAAAAGAGAACATTCAAAAATGCCCATTCCATTATGCAGAGATATTGATTCACGGAAAAAGATATATAATAATTGGCTCCTGGAAAAAACATACAATAAAACTCTGGCTATCCAAATCACAGGATCCTCTCTCTGCCCAAATTATCATGAGACCAAATTCTCCCGAGAGTGGAGCTTTAACCCTTTAATCATCTTTTCAAACTTTTAAATTTCTTGGAATGTGTCTAGAATGGACCCAAAAAGTCTGAAGAGGTTTTGCTTTAGCTGTGATCCAGTTGTTTTCTCATAAGGGACTTTCAGCTTTTATTAAAACCAGGGTTTCAAAGCAACTGGAGGTCCTCTATGAGTTATCAATTATAAAGAATCTGCAATGCCTTTGCTGACTATCACCACTTGCTCATAATAAATCTGGGATTTGAGGCCAGGAAATTAAATGAACTGTAGAAGCATTTTTTAAACTTTTCAACTAGAGTGACGGCTATTTTTTTTTTTTTTCTGGAACTACCAAAGCAAAACCCAGCCTGGGGAATCTATTTAGCTCCTCTTGCTACCACATCCCTGAATAGGTCCACTATGCTTACGCATTTCTTCAGGTCTTGCATTTTCTTCATTAAATGAGTTGATTGTGCTGCAACTTTAAATTTTCGAAAATGCTTATTTCACTTTGGTGTTTGGGGTGATTATTTCTTCCTACTTGTTTGAGTCTCTGCAGATAACCAGACTCTTCCTGTCTCCTCCTCCTTTCCCTTCTATGACACCACACATGACAAAGGTGCAAAGCAAATAGATGTTAAGTAAAACATTGACGTGGGTTCAGTTTAATACTGTGCTCTACCAACTCACTCTACTGCCTAGCAACCATGGTGGCTCACCCCGAGTTCATTTTCATTTCAACGTGCCACACAGAAAAGCAGCCTAAATATATACCGTCAGTTCTGAAGCATATAATCTGTAAACTACAGGAACAGGCAGATCATTTCCATTAGTTTCTTATGTAGCAAAAACCACAATTTTCACCCAAAGAGTGTAATTATATTCAAATTCTGAACGACTGCCTCGGAAATAGTTGAAATTCATAGTTTGGGGGAAACTCACTCAGGAGTGAATATATATGGTTATGGTTTAACATGGGGGGTGAGAGGAATATTTCAAAACAATAAAAAAGGGAGGGCAGGACAGTCTCTCAGAAAATGTTGCTTGCTGGTGTCCAGGGGCTTTATGTTTTCATAGACACTCAATAGCTGATAAGCAAGAGATCAGGACTGGGGCTGGGGACAGGTCTTCAAAGCTGTGATCTTGGTCACCGCTTCCAGATGAAGAGCAGTAACAGGTGAGCAGACAGGCCATTTCTCTCCTGCTTTCTGGCAAGTGACATCCAACCAGGACAGACAGTGTCTCCTTTTACAGAACCCTGCCTCTGAGCACTTTTTCACACTGAGATCTCCTGTACAAAGGAGGCCTTCAGAACACCCTAAGAAACTCCACCTTGGCACACAAAGCCAGGCACCTATTAGAAGGATTCTCATGAATAATTTTTTTTTTTTAGATGGAATTTCGCTCTTGTCACCCGGACTGGAGTGCAATGGTGTGATCTCAGCTCACTGCAACCTCCAGCTCCCTGGTTCAAGCGATTCTCCTGCCTCAGCCTCCTGAGTAGCTGGGGTGGAGCCACATGCCACCATTCCCAGCTTATTTTTGTATTTTTAGTAGAGATGGGGTTTCACCACGTTGGCCAGGCTGGTCTCAAACTTCTGACCTCAGGTTATCTGCCCACCTCAGCCTCCCAAAGTGCTGAGATTACAGATGTGAGCCACTGCACCTGGTCAAGAATTAATTTTAATGGAAGGCCTAGAAAGTCCAACACTGGCAGAAGATATGACTGCAGGGCATAATCTGGATAAGAGGAGATCCCTTTGAAGAAAGAGAGGTGGGGAACAAGGTTGCAATTTACGAAAGTGTCTTGAAGGACTGAGAAGTAGAGGAAAGAAATGGCAATGGACTCAAGAGTCATCCTGCCTGAGCTCCTAACCAGTCCTGACATTAACTGGATGCTCTTAGTTGAGACCTCATCCTGCCTACCTGGAACACTGAGCTCTCTTATCTCTCTAAGTTCTATGAACCGACTGGTGTGCTTTTGAAGGGTGCATAACTTCCTGTGTCCTTTTCCTCTTTCATAAACTATCATCGCTCCTCTCCTAGTATCATGTGGATCAAATGATTGATTGGTCTCAGCCATTCAATCAACCAATGAATGATTCATTCATTCACTCAAAAAAACATAACAGGTATGAATGTTTCGTCAGTCTGCTCCTTTTAATTCCTATCTCTTTAAGTTGAAATGGGTTCAGGCAGACTGGAAAACATTCCAAAACTTATCAGGAATTGGACAGTCTTATAGATGCTTTGGAAAGGCATGTTAGCTGCATTAATCAAAGTGGTTCATCAATCTGTGCACTTTATTCCTGACAAAGGAGCTTGATGTGTTTGTGTAGTCTGTTCCTTGAGTTGACAGACTGTGTGGTACAGCAGAAAGGCCAAGAATTTTGTGGTCACGACCAGGTTTGGATCCTGGCGTTACCACCATATTAATTAACCCATTTAATCTCCCTGAGTCTCAGTGTTTTTAACTGTAAAATAGTCACTTTATTAGGTCCAAAAGCCAGTGAGGATTAAATGAAGTCATATATGCAAAGCATCTGGAAGAGTACCTGTCACACAGTGGGTGTACATTATGTGCTCGTGTATGATTCAAGCAAGTCTCTCTCAAAATCCTAACTGTAAGTAGAAATAAACCGTTTCCTCTTTATAAACCCAGTTGCTAGTCTGCCCCCTGCTCTGATACGGCTAAACACAGCAGAGCATTTTAAACACAACATATAGCTCCTTTCTAGTATTATTAAGGTGTGTTTAAATGAACGCTGCATTCTTCCCATCTCAGCGTGACTGCACTCAAGTTGGATTGCGGGCTTTATAACATCACAGTGTGCCACTCTGGTACATTATGCTTCTTCTGTCTGAGGGGAAAAGAGAAAACCGGGCTCATGGCTTTGACATAAGTTATTATGATAGTCAAGAAAACAGACCTATAAAATGCTGGCAGACTTGGGGAACTCAGGTAGGTTTAAGATGCAGAGTGGCATCTTTAAAGACTTACAAATCAGGGACTCATGCAGTCCTAGTGATGGAAAACATTTGGAGAGATCATCTCGCTCAAACCTCTCATTGTACAAACCAGGAAGAAATGAAAAGGAGTTTCCCCCAGCTATGGTATTAAGGTACTTTCACACTATATGCCATGCAGAAAACTACAGGTAAAGCAAAGAATATAGGTTAGGAAATCAAGATACCTCATGGAATATCTAAAAGTTAAAAGATTCACATAATCTAAAAATATAATGGTATAATCCAAAGTTACAGAACTGGTCAGGGAGAAAATTGGGGGCAAAATGTATATATCAGCACCATGTCCTCTCAGTAAGAATTCTGTTTTAAATTCAGGCTTCACAAAGTCAGTTCTAAGAGTTCTGGCAAAATAATGTGCTCCTATCTGCTCTACAACCTTTGAGCCCTGGTAAGCGTAAGACATTGCATTAAAAGAAGTTCTCCACTTCCAGATCTAAAGATAGTTGTGCTTAAAAACATCCACTTCTGGGGGCCGGGCACGGTGGCTCACGCCTGTAATCCCAGCACTTTGGGAGGCCGAGGCGGGTGGATCACGAGGTCAAGAGATTGAGACCATCCTGGTCAACATGGTGAAACCCCGTCTCTACTAAAAATACAAAAATTAGCTGGGCATGGTGGCGTGTGCCTGTAATCCCAGCGACTCAGGAGGCTGAGGCAGGAGAATTGCCTGAACCCAGGAGGCGGAGGTTGCAGTGAGCCGAGATCGCGCCATTGCACTCCAGCCTGGGTAACGAGAGCGAAACTCCGTTTCAAAAAAACAAAAAAAAAAATCCACTTCTTCCTAGTATAAACCAGATTAAAAATTGTAGTTTACAATGGACACTGAGAATCCTGTAGGAATGTTCGAATTCTGCACAGGTTTACTACAAATGGGATCCAATTCTGAATTTCCAAAATGGTCTCCGAGTATTCCTTGGAGTCCTCTCTTTTCACTTCACTAAATCTCTGAGCTTCTAAATGATTTGCTATAATGTGTTGGCCCATGCTAAAATTTGCCCGGCATGAATTTCTACCTAAGAACACCATTACCAAACGTCACAAGCTGACTTTTGTCCCATGCTATGTTCTAGTGCCATAAACAGGAAAATGCAAAAAAGGTTCTCTCATCTACATTTACTCGGAGTATGATGTAAATGAAATAATCTCTTGGAAGCAAAAGAGTATGTGTGTATAGATAGGAAAATGAGGAGAGCCAGCAGATGCATGTTCTTTAACAACAATCTACCAACCAGCAAATGATCAGCACTGAAGCTCCTCTTTGTGCAAGGAATTCAAAGCGGGCAGCCTTATCATGAAAATGTTTCTCATAAAATATGTAACCTGTACACATTGATTTACAATGTATAAGCACAACTTGCTTAATCTTTCATTCAATTTCTATGATATAAGTACGGGAACTATTATCATTGCTGACTTTAAAGATACAGAAATTCAGTCTCAGTGAAACCAAGTGACTTACTCAGGTTCACAAAGTTTCTTAGTGATATAGTTTCTGAGAGGCAAAGTTTCTTAGAACCAGAGGTTGAAGGCTATTTCCTCCAACCACAGTTGTTCCAACCTCACCTAACAGCACACTGTCCACTAGAACTCCATTATTATTTACCTACTATCATAATTAGCACACATTCTGAGCACAGAAACAAAGAAACAAATAAAGGTATTCCCTTTCCCCAAAGAATTGAATGCTTTGCTTATGATTTAGAACAATCAGTGTTTTATAAATGACATGGTCTTTCAATCATCTCACCACGCTTCACATAGCCATGTCATGAAGTAGATAATTTACCTCATATTTATATTTTCAAATGAACTTTAGAAAAATAAAAATTGAACAGAAAAAGAAATCGATGCCTTTTTAAGTAACATATTTTTCAACTGAGAAAGGGAGAAACTTGAAAATTAAAAAACAAGAAATTTATACTTAGTTCACCTATTTTTTTTCTTCTTTGCACTGACATGTGAAAAGTGGTGGTTTGTGTCTCAGGAAAGGCAAAGAGTGAGCGACTGTATTTCCCAAAAGAAGTCAATGGCAGGGGCGGAAGGTCTGGCTCAGAAGGGCAGCACGTCTAGGTGGAAAATGCCTTAATGTGTAGACATGAAAGCATGTGTCTGCAGTCAGGCAGAATGAGTCCACACGCACATTAAGATCTGGACTCAGTCACAGAAGACAAACTGAGAAGAAAGCAAACACAAGTCTTCACTGAATCAATAGCTGCTATTTTCCCCACATATGTAAACACAACATTACCTCGTGGGGCACTATCTTCTCAATTTTGTAAGTTGCTACCAGTGTCAGTGAAGTTTGATTTTTCTGCTGTGAAAGTTTGAGTCCGATGGGGATTCACTAAACAATACAGCTTAACTTCTTTCCCAATAACTGGGTCAGGGGTGGGGGGAGGGGGGCGGTGAGGAGAAAGGACCTTACAGGCTGAAGTGTGTGCCTTCGAAATTCATACATCAAAGCTTTATTCTTGGTGCCTCTGAATGTTTGAGGACGGGGCCTTTAAAGAGGTGATTAAGTTAAAACGAGACCTTTAGGGTAGACCCTAATCTAATGTGATGGATGTTTTCACAAGAAGGGAGAAATTGGACACACACAGAGACACCAGGGATGCATGCATGTAGATGAAGGCCAGACTCCATGAAGACACAGGGAGAAAAAGGCCATCTGCAAGTCAAGGAGAGACATCTCAGAAGGAACCCAACCTGCTGACACCTTGATCTTGGACGCAGGCCTCCAGAGCCTTGAGCAAACAAGCTGCTATTATTTAGACCATCCAGTCTATAGTACTTTGTTATGGCAGCCCTGGCAAAGTAATATAAGGAGGAAAGTATTAAAAGTTCAAAAGTAATCTTCAGAGATTTGCCTCCCTCTCTGGTCATCTAGAGTTCTAGTAAAGCAAACTTTCTCAGGACTGTCAAGTTCATTTACTAAAATGTAAAATGGAATACATTCCTTTTTTCAGATTCAAAATCTGAGGTGAAAGAAATCAAGTTCTTACTATAAAATTTCATCCCACAGCCAGTATGGGCAAGTTTCGTGTGTGTGTGTGTGTGTGTGTGTGTGTGTGTGTGTCTTGTTTTTTCCCTGATGTTCTAATTATCTTATTTCTTCTCTCTATGACACAACTGCCTCTACTCCACACCACCCAATGATCTATGTTGAAAGTCCTGAAGAAATTTACACTAGAGTATTATAGTCATCCCATGGTGGTCTCTCAAGAACAAGTTTATCACCAGACCCACTACTTGCCAGTGAAGTTTAGAGAAGAAAAACAATGCATCTAGAGGAGACAAAGGAGAAACCAATTTAATTAATTCATCACCAAGGCCAAAGATATATAAATCTTATCATTTGATCTGTCAACCAACACTATGAATTATTCAACTCCCCGAATCTCAACAAGGAAGGCATCAAGAAAGTGGTTAGAAAGCAGCTGGCTGAGCAGAAGAATGTGCTCAATAGATCAAAGCAAAACAAGTCCCAGGGCTGTAAAAACTTGGGGGTGGGTCTCTGGGACAAGAAATGAGTCCAAGAAAGACTCCAGGATCATGTGTCACAGGGGGCCCATGACCACCACCAGTTGGGCTAAGATTGTTTGAACAGGACTTATTACCCCTCGCTTCCACACACACTCTGGTTTCTGAGCAGGAGATCTTCCTGCAAATACATTGTGGTGTGTTCCCTTTTAAAACTGAGCTTTCCAAGAGTTCTATGTCCTCAGCTAGTCCCCACAAATGTCTACAGAGCCAGGAAAGTCTGCTATTTTGTGGAGGATAACATTTAAGGTACACATAAAACCACTGTACTCTACAGTTCTGGTGGGTCTGAGGGCCTTTTCCAGGGTCTCTAGCCATTTATCTACTTTCTTTTTTATTTTCCATCACACTGAATCTTATCAGATGTAGGTTAGTGAAAAACCAGACTGGGGGGACCAGTCAAAAAGATTTAAAGGAGACTGAGCAATCGATCCTTGAAGAAAACTGCCTCTAGACTATAATGACTGAAGCATTTCTTAGGCAGATGTACATTGGGGTTCTTTTGTTGTTGTTGTTGTTGTTGCTATTTTTAGTAGAGACCGGGTTTCCCAACGTTGGCCAGGCGGGTCTTGATTCGAACCCTTGATCTCAGGTGATCGGCCCGCCTTGGCCTCCCAAAGAGCTAGGATTACAGGCATGAGCCACCGTGCCTGGCCACATTGGATTTCTTAAAGGTGAGAAAGAGGAAAAAAACGAAGGAAAAAATATACAAAACTCTCTTATGTAACTTAAGCTTGCTAAACAAATATATTTTACTATTTATAGATCTGTAATCACTAAACTACCTTGTGCTTTGATAAAAAATGATATTTACATATGGAAATAAAGCCAAGGATGAAAAGGAACCTAGAAGGATATTTTAAATAACAGGATAATGTAAGTCTTCATTTTATAAAGAATATTTAGATTTTATATTAATTTCACTTGATATTTGGATTTCTACCCACTTCCTGCACTTTTAAAATTATGGAAACATATATATATAAAGTTTTGCAATTATTCCTAGCTGAACACCACAATGTCTTATTTGGTTCTGTATTTTCAGCAGTAGCACACAACCTGGCACATAGTAAGTGCTCAATGAGTATTGACTGAATGACTGATGAACAGGAGACAGCATGAAAGTGCGATGAGGACTCTAAGGGAATGGGGAAGGGTCTACCAGATTCCCTTTAAGAAGAAAGCAGATCCTGTCCTGAAACACAATCCTAACATACGGCAGTTTGAGATATCCCAGATAAGTGTGGCCTTAGTCTCCCTAATTCACAAAGAATCCCAGCATCCTCTAGGCTGTCCTGGGATAAAGGCTTTAAGGAAGTTTATAACATAACCAATTTTCTAAAGATTGGAACCAAGCACAGGCAAAAGTGTAGGTAAAATACCAGCGATTTGGAGGATTTCTGTTTCTTCCATCTGTCTTAGCATGAATCCCTCTATAGAGCTGGATAGTGGGGAAAGGGGGTTGAGGCACCAACTGATGAGCAGCAGCTTTGAGGACTTTGGCTTCTCAGAAAATGGGCAAGGGTGTGGTTAGAAAAAAAAAACCTCTTAAGTCCAAAGGAGATTCTTGGACTCAAGGTTCTAGTTTTGTTTCATACCAAAATTAAGGGCATTTACTTCTGCACAGACAATAGAGAGGGCTGCCTTTAACTCTGGAATAAGATTGGCAGTAAATCGTCAGAGTAACAACCATCAGTTTCTTGGTGCCATGCCTCCTACCACCTCCACCCAAAAGATTTTTAAAACAATTGCTGCTAGCTAGGTCTTTGCCTTAGACTAGGGGAAAAAACAAACAAACAAACAAAAAAAACAAAAAAACAAGTATACGCCAAATAAGAATGAGAGGTGCATCAGCAAAGCTCTGTGGGAATTTCTGGTTCTTTTAGTTAGAGATGCAAAGGGTCGCAGCTTGGATGCAGAATGAGAGCCAGATGTAGGGATAGTTTGTTGATTGCTGCTTCTCTTGATTTTATGCTCAAAAACATCAATTAAATATGCAAGGAGCCTACTTAATATAGATGCATTCACTCTCCAAGCCCCAAATCAATGAATTGAGACTTCAGGATTGAAAGAGGATTGTGAAGAGTTGAATTCATGAGCTTTCTTATCTCAGCCATGCCAGACCCTGGAGTTCACTGTACCCTACAGCTCTGGTGGGTATGAGGGCCTTTTCTGGGGTCTCTAGCCATTTACTTACTTTCTTCTTATTTTCCATCATGCTGAATTTTATCAGATGTAGGTTAATGAGAAACCAGACTGGGGATCAGTCAAAAAGATTTAAAGGAGACTGAGCAACCAATCCTTGAAGAAATAAATGAAAAAAAAAGAGTCATGTTTAACCAGTGCAAGGTTCAACCCCTCTATGAGAGAGACAGAGAGAGAGAGAGAGAGAGACTGACTGACTTAGGGACCCTAGGTAAGCACTGCTCTGCAAATTCCAGCACTTACTAGTATCTGCTTTAACTGTTTGCATCCTGAACAAAAGACATCAAAGACCCTGCCGCCCCTAACCTCTAACTGATGCATAATCTTCCTCTCCCTGCTGATCATTTACAGTAATTAGCAAAATTTAGCTAATTATCTCTGAGGATTTCCGTATTTAATTATGGCTATTAGTAACAGTCTGTCTGGCTTCCCCTATCTCCCACTCCCCCCCCCTTTTTTTTCTTTCTTACCCACTCCCTCCAGTCCCTCTCCCCCTTAAGAGCTCAGTTTCCATGTCAATGAAATTGCTTTTTTGGTGGTTGTGGCTCTTTCTTCTCCTATGTTGGTTTGCTCCTTTTTTTTGGGCCAACACCAGACCCAGCAGGAGTCACAGAGAAAACAGCCACCAGATCAAGATCAAGCAATCCCTTCTTTTCACCATCCTCCTCCACCAACCTTACAGGCTGTGAGCTGCTTGACAACTCCATCAGATAAAATTTAAAGAGAGTCCAAAAGAGCCAGAGTATGTGCTGGCATTTTCTCAATGTGCTGACACTTACACTACAGATAGCATAAAGCCAAAGCCCAGGGCTCGGATGCAGCAGGAAGAATCAACTTTCCAAAAGGAGTCTGCATGTTATCAGTTTTTAAAACACAAACAAGGGCAGGGACCCCCTAGTATGGTTCAGGCTCCTGTTCCCTGGAGGGCTGTTTCTGCAGCCAGTCTTCATTTCTGTGTGTCCTGCTCCCCTTACCATCAGAGTAGAGTGCATAGTAAACAAATAAGGAAGCTCCTTTCTTTAGAACAGTTTACTACAGCAAGCTCCTACCTTAGCTACAGACATCGCCCTTTTAGAGGCAGCCGGCTAGGAGCTGAATATAATTTTAAAAGCCATAGATCTCTTCCTTCAATAGTCATGCAAGGAGGGTCACTGGGAATAAAACACATCGTACCTGTATTGTGTGAACAAGCCCATCTCTGCTCCCTAGAAATGAAATAACATTTGCATGCACGGTGGAATTGAAGTTACTATCATTTACATTTGGGTAAATTATAAATGAACTTAGCCTTATCTTACATATTGGTTCCTCTCTGATAGTGATATTAGATGTGTAGTTTTAGAAATAGCTGCTCTTTCAATCTCTCGATAGACATGTGGGCAAATATAAAGCTGCCAAAATCAACACAAATGGCCACGGGTTGTTAATTATATTTTCTGCCTTCTTATATTCAGCTACTCTTGGCTGACCTTTACCACACAGGCTACTTTACAACAGTTCAATCAACTTCTGGCTGAAAACCTGATTCCTGTTGTCTGCTCTTCCCACCCCGCCCCCACCCCACCCCAACTAGCTCCCAAGCAAGACCACAAGCAAAGAAGGGTGAAAGCAAGGTGAATTGACTATTTCTCCAAGTACAGCATTGGGACTCATCTGTAAGTTGCCTACCACCATGGGGGTGGGGAGAGTAGAAGGTTGTAAAAGAGAGAGTGTGGTGTCTGCAGCTATGAATAAGGGAGCTAAGGAGAGAAGAACCCTTTAGAGAAAAGTGGAGGTGGGGGTCGGGGACTAGGGCAGAAAACACTAACCTTTAAGAGAAAGTAGAAATTTGCTTCCCTCATGGACATACAATGTTTTTCATCATTTTAAATTCATTTTTTAAAAAAATTATCTTCCCACCCTTGACACTACCTACAAGGCAAGTGAGTTAAGGAATCGCTATGCCCCACTAAAAGGATAAAGAGCAGAGAGACCCACCGTGCCCTCCTCGAAGGGAAACAGGGGAGCGATAGATAGAAATAGGCACTGAGTGATGCTTGCTGCCATGGAAATGGTGCTCGTGCTGAGAGTGAGACCCCGGCGAGGAAGAGGTGGAGGAGGAGGAAGCTACATTAGAAGAACTCCACACAGAGCTGACGATGCATCCCCAGAACAGTGACCAGATCCCAAGCGTCCAGGCCGGCCGGCGAGGAGGGCTCCGTCTCGCGTGGATTCTCAGGTGCATGGTCAACGCACGGGACCACTACAGATGGGCAGTTTGAATTCCAGCCAGTGAGGAGTAATGAAGTTCATGATGCCCAAGGGCCCATCATAGCAGGAGGAAGAGTTGCCAGAATTTGGGGAAGAGGGAAGCAATATGCGCTTTCAAGACAATGATGAATCAGTTTAAAAAAAAAAAAAAAAAAAAAGATACTAAAAAAAAAAAAAAAAGATAAAAAGCAAAGCCCCTTCTCTTTTCCCGGGGCTGAAATTTAGGATGCCAGTGTCGTCTCAGGTATAGCAAACCTCCTAGGATGCCCCGACATGCCACGCATGTCAGGGGAAGACCGGCGTGGCTTCCTCCAGATCTCTGGGCACCTCGAGTCTGATGACTTAACTGCACACTCCGGGCAGCCACACAGAGGAAAGGTGGCAATGAAGGAAGAGAAGGAGGCAGCAGGAGCCCCAAGTGGGTTCAGGTGAGTTTATTCCAACATCCAAGGAGTTTGAACATTTTTATTTTCCCGTTTCCACTTCCACGCGATGCAATGCAGAACTGCCAGGCAAAAGGGGGCTGCAGGTGGAAGAGTTCTTCGGGTGTTCCAGGGAGTCTCCGCGGGAGCGCGAGGCTGTTAACCCTGCGCGTGCTGGACTAGCGCCGCGGAGCAGCCGCCGGCTTACTGGGTTTCCCAACTGGATGAAAAGCAGCAGCAGCCACCGCAGGCAGAGGAAGAGAACAAGGACTGGAGGGAAGGAGCAGAGGAGGAGGAACCCGGCGCGGAGCAGCCACCCAGACCAACGTGGCACGGGGCGGAGGGAGGCGGGTGGGTGAAATCAGGGAGAGCGCGAGAGGAGGTGCCCGGCAGGCGGCAGAAGGGGCCGAGAGGCTGGCGGGCGGGCGCTGCGAAGTGCGCGGGCCGGAGAGGCACAGGTGAAGTGAAGCGAGGAGTTGAGGAGCCAAATTCACAAATGGGCAAGTCATATGCAAATAGCGCACTCCCGAGAGCAAATCAGTGCAGCCCCAGCGCTCTGCCGAGGGACTGGCTGGCTCCGGAGGAAGGAGGGGCCAGAGCGACCAGGAATCCCGGCCCTCCCCATTCAGGCACAGGCTCGTCTACACCCGCGCGAGCCTCCGGCACACACCGCCCGCCCTCACTCCCCTGGCTTGCTCGGCTCCCGCCGGCCGTGTGCGCGCGCGAGCGTGTGACACCGACAGACCGATACTGCGCCTTCTGATTCACCCGGGCCATGAAGGCACCTTTTCACAATTTGAGAGGAAAACTAACCGCGGCGGCCAGGGCCGACGTGGCTCCAAACAGAAATAAAAAGAAACCCCTTGACTCAGCGCGCGCGCTGGAGCTGCTGCACGCGGTGGAGCCGCAAGGGCGCTCCTCCCCGCCTGGCGGTGGCTCTGGCGGCCACTCTCCAGGCGCGTGTGTCTCCCGGGGTTCAGATGCCCAGGTCCCCACCCGCAGGGCGAATGATGGGAATCTGAGTCCAGACTCTCAAAAGTGAAGGCGGAGCGGTGGCCCGGGGACTCCGAAGGGCGAAGGGCTGGGTGTCTCGCAGCCCTTCCAGAAGGTGGCTGCCACCCCGGGTGAAGGATGCTGTTGGGATTCCAAATCCAGAGGTTATCGTCCATGCCTGTGGTCCCGACAGAAAATAAACTTCAGAAGGGGAGAGGGCCACATTGGCTGGCTCAGAGAGAAGTGACCGGCCTGTCCGCAACTGGCTACAAAAGGGCTGCCCCAAGTGGGTGAAGTCCCCTGGGCACTGGGCACCGAAGACAACACGGTGTTTACCCCAAGACTGAACACGCAGGGGAGAGCCAGAGTGGCAGCACCTGTCCTCTGTCGTGGCCATCTGTGACTCCGGAGGCGCTTGACCCAAGGCTCTGCCAGGACACTGTGACCCTGTGGACCAGGCGGCATCACCCCTGCACCATGTCTGATATGCAGGAAGGACAAACCCAACAGGCTGCCCTCGCAGGCCAAGCCCTTGTCCACACAGGTCTCGCTAGCTTTGACTCCCTCCTACCGTTCACCTTGGTTAAAAAGCCCATTACATTTGCAGGGAGGAAGGGAAGGTGAGTGAACGATACTTGCTGGTAAAAGCATATATATGTTGTATTTAGGAGGCTTTTTTTTTTTTTAAGGAGCTTATAGTACCTATTATATACTCCACTCTCATTTTAAACCCCCTGAGGATAAAGAACAGGGATTAAGACAGTCCTATTCATCCTTGAGACACCCCAAGGAGATGTTGAGGAAACAGCATTATATCTCTCCAACAGATAAAGATACCAAACCTACAGATGATTTGCCTTCAAGGTCATACATCAAGTCCATTTCAGAATTTATGGTAGCGAGCTGGTATTCTGGTTCTGAAATTGGTGTTCTTTAAAAGCTCCAAGCTACCCCTAGTAAATGATACCACAGAGTCGCCCTGACTGCCCTGGCTCTCAGTTGCAAGGGTGATCCAGGATCCACAGCCCCCCAGGAAATGGCCCTCTGACAAGGTTCTCCATACCTTTGGGTGTGCCTCCATACACAGTGTCTTAAACCAGCAGCATGCACTCAGCAACGCCACAGCAAGGGCAAGGGATGGTTTGTGAACATTCCATTGAAACCTCAGTTTCCTCCTCCGTAAAATGAGGATCATGCCTCCTCCAGGTTGTTGGGGGTTTAAAATGAGAAAACTCCAAGTACCTGGCAGTATTCTCTGTTCACAAGAAAAATAAGCTTGAAGCTCTAAAAAGGTGAAGTACAGGTTAAGTACATATTTAGGGTCTCATGCTATCATTGCTAGAAAAGCCAGAAAAAATTCTTAACATCCTAAATATCCATGATAATTTCCACTCCATAACCACTCCTTAATTTACTCCCGCAGATGGATTTCCACTGCACTTTTGGCCTTAAGGCAGCCTAGATGACTCTGCTTACCCCTAATTCTTCAGCTATCTCCAACCAGATGCCCCATTGCTCGCTATTCTCTAGTTCCCCAGGTCTTTCTCCCTGGAATGTGGGAAGTTCCTTCTCATCCCAAGGCCTTTATGGTGTTGGTGGCCCCTCTTGTTTGGAAGGTTTTTCTCCAAGATTTTCATGTGATGGTTGCATTTCAAATGTCACCTCCTCAGAGAGCCTCTCGGGTCCTCATCTAAAGTGGACCTCCACCCCTGAAAGGCATCCCTTCCCATTACCTTGCTTTATTTCCTTGACAGCACTCTCTAGTTTCTGAAATTATTTTATCTATGTATTTGTTCATAGTCTATCTTTTTAAAAAGATCATAAGCTCTCTGAAGGCTGAGTCTTTTTCATGTTCTCCCCTGTATTCTCTGTGTGTGGAACAACGGGGTAGCACATAATAGGAGCTCAGTAAATACTTGCTGAATGAATGAACTCAGTGAATCAACTGCAGTCTCATACTCACGTTTTCCTTATGCCATTAATTGTGCTGATATGTTTGTCTGGCTTTAGCAATGTCAATCCCCAGAGACAAGCTTTTTCAGAGTTGATACGCCGACCACCTACCTACTTACTGTTTTTCTTTTCTAAATTGGCACTGAGCATTGGAGACTGCTTTGACTTCATTCTGAGGATGTGTGGTAAGCTTAGATGGACCTTCCAATTAATTCTCTGCTAGGCAATAAAGGGAAAATAAATCCTTAATGCGGTACAAAATCTGGAAATGCTGCTGGTGCGTCACAGCTGGAACTATTCATTTCACTTGTCATACTTATAACTTATTTATTTACTTTTTGCAAAATGTCAGAAGAAGTCATCGTGAATTTCAGTAAGGCTGATTCCATATGGGGACACAGTATTTATACTGAGAAGAGGCTTCAGAGGACAAATGTAAGACGGGTCTATTTTACTTCTTCCGCTACAAAGAGATAACCCCCAATTATCCTAATAAAATGCATGCCCTTCTCCAATTTACCACACTGTTCATTTTTTCATGTGTTTCTTACCCCTCGTGGCCCTCCCTCTAGTTAACACATTCCTATTTAGACTTCTTTTCTGAATCCTATTCTTCTTAGGTCCTTTAGAGCTAATGTTAGTCTAACACATGAAATACATTTTTAAAGATTTTTAGCTCCAGTGATACTTTCTAAATACCGCCTGTAGCTAGAGTTCAGCTGAAGGATTTGTCATCCCTTGTCCTACCATCAAAAGCTCTCCTCTTCCTCTTGAGTTGTCTTTTCTAGTGGGTCCTTTGAGTGACAACACTTGGGAATCAAGTGTACAGCTACAGGATGAAAACGAGAGTCCACTTTTAAGATAGAAAAGAAGAGAAGTAGATTTAGAAACACTATGCTCACCCAGATTTCAAGTTGAAAAATATAAATAATTTCACAGGAACAACCACGCTCAGCTCCACTTGAATAAATCCCCCACGGAGTCCTGACCATACTCTTTGGATCCTGAAATTTCTAAATGGAATACAATTTTTAAAAACCCCTCTATGACTTCAGGCTTTAGAAGTGGTATGACAGACTTTCTCCTCCTGCTTTTTAAATGTCTCACCCCCCCCACCCCCCCACCGCCCCATCCTTACCCTGCAAGAGAATGTTCCCGGGTAAGGTAGGAGCATCTTTATCCATCACACCCATTGTCTTGTTTTGGTCTGTGCCTCAGCTATGCGACAGTCTGGAGAGTCTTTGGCTTCTAAAATAAGCCTTGGGATTGTATTTAAATGTGTCAGGCACCAGGAATCTAATGCAAAGTTGCTCAGTCCATCAGCTTATTTTCCACAGTACCGTACATTTTATCTCTGCACAGGTCTCTCCTTACTCGTATAGACTCTGACTTGCCACTTTGCTGCCAGCAGGAGACCCCTGTCAAGTTGTTCATTGCAGGCACATCTCATATGAACTGCACAGAAACAGGAAGACCAGAAAGCATCAGAGCTGCCTGTTTCTGTGTGAGCCCTAAGCTTTTAGGTGAGGACCCTTTTTTCCAAATACGAAGAGTAGAGATCCTTACTTTCTATCTCTACACAAAGGCCTCCAGAAGGCAATTTGGGGGGGGGGGGGGAGAGAAAACACAACTAAACTCTCATAATGTGAAATGAAATAAAAGTCCTGAAAAAATACTGGGGATTGTTAACATGGCTATAAATATATCCAAGGGTTTCGGTGACACCATAAAACAGTTCAACTTTGCTTTATTATATGTCAGTAGATTTATTTATAGCCACATAATTCATCCTGCTCATTTATTTAAAAAAGCCATCCTACATAAAAAGCAGATTTTGATTATGTTTTCTATTTGGAGGTATAAAAGAGAAGCTTTATTCTTTTAGACATCACTTCTATGAGTATTTGATTAAAAAAAGACAATGGCGTCCTTGTGTAAATTTGTAGTTTAGAGAATGTATATACTGCTTCTGCCTCTTTAACTTATCCTTCTAATAAACATCCAGAGTTATTTCCCTGTCCTCCTTGTGGCTGAAATAGGGATATCAGGAGTTTGGATGCTGGAAAAAATTTTTTTAATCTCTTAAGTTTGAATAATGTAGCTGGGACATTTACTTCATTGAAATGTATACACATTTCTTTAAGGCTTAAAAAATATGAATCTTCCTGTGAAACCTTATTTAGCTTCCTTTGAACTCCAAAAGAAGCTATTTTAATATAGAAGCATTTTTTTTCTCTCTTTCACTATTAGTTTCTCATAAAGAGATTTGGGCATTTACAACCTGTTAGTCTTCACTAAGCTCACATTGGATATCAGATCTCCACCAAGCTTAGATCAGATTTTCAAAGGTCTAAACTTGGTATCCTCAGCCTCATGGAAATCTCTATCCAGTTATTAAGGAATCAAATAAAATGAGTTATCATAATATGCTATCACAATAAAAGAAGGAATCTCATTTGTTTGTTTACAGAACCAAATATTAAAGATTTAGATAATATATTTTATTTTTATTTTTTTGGTATAGAAGACTTTATTCAGAATCATTGCAATATGTATAGGGACCACTGCAAAGGGTCTTGCAGTCTGGGAGAGAGAGAATGGGCCCACCGCCCTGGAGGACATTTTGCAAGTGCATACAGATGTAGATCAGGCCCCCGGTACTACACAGCCTAGGTTCAAATCCTGATTCTGCTTGTTAGCGGCTGTGAAAATGTAGCCAAGATCTTAGCCTCTTTGTAGTTTAGCTTCTTTATCTGTGAAATGGGAGTAATCATACCATCTAATAGATTTGTTGTCAGGTTTAAAGTTAATGCATGTAAATTGTCTAGAAATCGTACCTGACACACAAAAATGAGCAATAATAATAGTTATTATTTTATTATTACTATTATTTTTCTCCATATGAGAGAAAAGTCTAGTTTAGAAGACCAAATAAAATAGTCATCTTTTCTTGTTTATACAAATCTCCAGGGCAGTGAGTAAACACCCTTCCTCCCACCCATAATTTTTGTTGTTGTTTGAGACACAGTCTCGCACTGTCGCCCGGGCTGGAGTGCAATGGCGCAATCTCTACTCACTGCAACCTTCACCTCCCGGGTTCAAGAGATTCTCCTGCCTCAGCCTCCCGAGTAACTGGGATTACAGTCGCCCACCACCACACCTGGTTAATTCTTTGTATTTTTAGTAGAGACAGTGTTTCATTATGTTGGCCGGGCTGGTCTCAAACTCCTGACCTCACGATCTGCCTGCTTCAGCCTCCCAAAGGGCTGGGACTATAGGTGTGAGCCACTGTGCTGGCCCCCACCCGTAATTTCAAAACACAGAATGCAAAATCTGTCCCATATGTTACTCAACTCATGGGATTCTCTTTGCCCATCTTCTGCGGAAGAAGGAGCAACTTCATCACACGCTTCTTATAAATATCCTCCAAGCCAGCTCCAAAACAATGAAGCTCATGATTGGTCCCTGAACTAGGTCACACAGGCTATGAAAACCTAGCATTGTTTGATAAGTAATTATTTGCCTGGATAGGGTAGAACTCTCAAGATCCTAGTCTGCTTTGGGATATGAAAGGGCTCTCTGGTGACTTCTCTTTCCTATTTCTTTAATTCTTTATTTTCTTTGTTTCTTCTCTAGAATAAAACATAAATTCTAACAATTAGCCTTCTCCCTGGAAAACATGCCTGCTAAATATTTTAAGAATTTCCGTTGGATTTATGTAGTATTTTATTACTATTCAACTTTTTTTGAAAGTTATTGTGACTGTACCTCTGAATTAGGCTCTACTCAGGATAGAGAGAAACTGCAGCCCCTGTCCTTCACTTTGGTGCATTGATTCATTTACTCCATGGACACTAAATTTATACATACTATGGGCAAAGCACTGGGTGAAGTCCAGCAGGCCAAATAATGAAGAAATTTCAGGCCTTAGGAAGTAAATAATCTAACAGGAAAAAATAAAAAGAAAACACCTTAAACCAAATTAGACCAGCCATAAATGCATTTAAATATATAGCTTCCCAAATACAATATGATAAGTGCTAGAATAAAGACATAAACAAAGCACATAGAGGAATAGAGAATGGAATTAATCTATAGCAAGGAGAAAATCAGGAAGGATTCATAGACAAGGTAGCATATGAACTGAGCGTTAAAAGATTAGAGTTCAAATCCTGGGTCCACTGGCTATGTGACCTTAAACAAGTAATCTTAAACTTTTGGAGCCTGTTTCCTCAACTGTTTAACGATGAATAATCTCTACCTCATGGAATGGTTTTGAGGGTCTGAAAAGAAGTTATCTTTTTAAAGAGCATTGTAAATGGAGGTTCACTGTTATGATGAACTTGATCTTGAATGATTTTAAAAAGGGGAGTGTAAAGCAAGGAGATTATTAATGAGAGGTGCAATCATCCACAGGGGGCTTCCTAAAGGAGGCATACCAGCCCAGCGTTCACTTGTCACTTAAACTGTTAAAGTCTGAAGAGCTCCAAAATGGGTCAACTTTTTCTTTCAATGAAAAAGGTAGGTATTCCATGGGAAAAAGAAAGGCAAGGCAAGGCAGGAGAAGGGAAGGGAAGAGGAAGGGAGGATAGGGAGAGAAGGGAAGGGAAGGGATAGAAGGGAAGGGAAGGGGAAGAAAGAGGTGGGGAGGGGAGACG
>NW_016107660.1:159145-171867 GCF_001604975.1 Cebus imitator | reverse complement strand
GGGGAGGGGAGGGAAGGGGAAACTCATGTGTTAGAAGCCACCTTCTTTATTTCTAAGGAATGGGTTGCTATACTCAGAAATGTCAAATAAAGACCACATTTTTTAAAAAGTTTAATTGTGGTATAGCCAGGAGTTTTCCTCTGTTTAATTTATTCCATATAGTTTCTTTTTAGATACTAAAGTACTCATCAGATCCAATTTATGAGACTATCATTTAATTCTGGTAACATCCTAGTTCAAATATCACCAGACTCAAGTGTCTAATCTCACTCACCATTCCCTGAAAAGTACATTATCTAAGACAGGTAGACAGAGATCTAAAATAAATGGTCACTTTCTTCTTGATACTATGTAGTATTAAATTTAATCAACAGAGAATTTGGGAGGAGAATAAAATGAATGTTCTCTGAACAGAAGGTACAAAGCATTATTAACCAGCCCCAGAAATGTTTGCAAGGTGGGTAATAAGGGCATTTCTCAGTAGTATTGAGAATTTAGCACATTCCAAAACTGATGGCAAGGTAAGGTGGGGGACACTGAAATGTAAATTTATGTCACAGGTAGGAGAAACAGACTTTCATTAAAATAGTTGAAACAACATTACAATAACAATCCTTTGGCATGGATGATATCTATGTCTTCAAAACTTACTATTTGCAATCTGGACAGGCAGAATTAGTTGTTCTTTCCTAGCTTCCTAAAGTACAGCTCTGTTCATACTTGTCACATTCTGTTATTATCAGTTGATTTATATCTGGGCTCCCTACATGATTCATGAAATCATGAATTCTGAAATCATGTAGGGAATGAAGGCCTCGTCCTAGGGCTACACAGCTTAAATTCCAGGGCCAGACAGCTTAAGTTCAAATCTCTGCTCAGTCGTTTCCTTGGACAAGTTACCTAGCCTTTGAAAACTCATTTTCTCACAGGCAAAATGAAAACAACAATATTCCCTATCTCCAATTTAGCACAATTTTAGGGCCCATAGAAGACACTTCATGGATATTTGTGGAATACTATCAAGATGTATTTAATTACTACAGGGGAGAACATTTCTTCTATATGTGTGTGTGTGTGTGTGTGTGTGTGTGTGTGCGCGCGCGCGCACGCGTGTGTGGTAAGAGAACCTCCGAAATATGCAATTATCTCATAAGGAATAACTTTCCAACATTTGGAGCCACAGCAAAATCAAGGCTGCATTTGCAAGGCAGTGAGCTCTCCATCACAGGATGTGTTCACGTGAGAGACGCCTGTTAGGGACTCTGAAGCAAGAGGATGGAGTGTATCCCTTCCAAGTTCCTTTTCACATTTTAGATTATATGATACATCATTAAACTTTTTTTTCCTCTTTGCTTTTTACTTCTGAATTTACTTAAATGTCAACTCTGTCCTTATTTTGAGGCTCAAACTCAATACCTGGATGCTGCAAATATTATAACATACTTCTGTTTATTAAAACCTCATACACGGAAGGGAGGAATCTTAAACTTCTGTAAAATGAATCCAAGACTAAGCAGTATTGTTGCACTAGGACTTCCTTTTTTATTACTGCATGTAATACAAGTTATCTCTAGATTTATTAACAATTTTATGTTTCTATTTTAAATATTAAACATTTTTTCCCCACTAGCAACACCTACACAGCTACTGTTTCCATGATCTAAGAGGGCATTTTTCTCTGCTGAAAAGCTCTTGGGTATGGGAAGAATATGCTGGCTTGCTTGCTTACCCTGTTGATCCTTATCTCTTCAACATGGGACTATCGTTGAAGGATAGTCCTTCAACGATAAATAAAAAGGAATCGCCTTTGAAAAGACGTGTACGTAGCCTGAGAAACCTGGGACAGATAGCAAAACTACTTGGCTCTGTCTAACCCACACAAGGCCATCTCTCAGAACAAGAAGGATGTTAGCTATTCAGGAGATAAACCTAGGATAAACTCAGATACAGAACAAGAGACTGGCTTTTCTAGTATCATATACTATATCAGTATCAGAATAGCTGGAATTTTTTTCTAGAGCGAGGCAGGCATAGCTCCTATAGTATCATAAACTTCAGTGGAAAATAAGAAAAATAATAATTTCGTAAGAAGATAGTCCACCATGAGAAAGCGTTACTAACCACAACAATGGTAGAATAAGGAACCCAATAATGTGATGTAATGGAACAATCTGAAATGAATTGTCAAAATAAATATGGTTAAAATGATGAAACAAAGGAATTCTAGAAACCACAGTGGAAAAACGAAGTAATAATAATAACCAAGACTCGCTTAATGTTTATGAGATAGATATTATTGTAAGTATCTCTATTTTACAATTGGAGAAAATGGGGCACAGATTGTGAATTGTGTATACCCACACAGCCAGGAGGTGCCAGAGCCAGTATTTGAACCCAAACCACCTACCTACTGAGTCTACGGTCTTAATTGCTTTACTATTCTGTTGCTAAATCCTATGCAATTAATGTGTGCAAGTTCTAACTCGTACCTTAAAAGGCGGATGCTTTCTTTCTGCTTTCTCTTTGCCCCTTTTCTGGAATGTGGATGAGGTAATGAGCCAACTTTGGCCATGTGGACTTTACCACGTGTTTTCTTCTGGTTAACATCTGCTGAAATGATAGGTCGCCCAGTGTGCGATGGCTGACCAACAAGAAAGAGGCAACCTGGATCTGGAGGTGACCTAGAGAAGCATAACTATCCTACCATCGAATCAATATTCTAACTAATATGCTTGAAAAATGTTAACCAAAAGAAAACAGATATGGAAATATTATCGCCAGACAAAATAGACTTTACATTTAAAAACATCATTACATCCTGAAGAAAAACAACCAGATCAGCTGTAACTGTCCTGATCTGTATGCACCTAATAATATCATCTCAAAATATGTAAGTATATATTGATAGACTAAAAAAATGACAAATCTATGATAAAAAAAAAGACTAAAATGTATGTTCCATGGGAGTATTCTCCAGAACCTAGGACAATGCTTAGAAAAAGTGTTTACCATTTGTTGAATAAATTTACCATATCCTTAAAACTAGTAAGCTGGAAAAAGGTAGCAAAGCTATAGCTAATTTAAATAGGATAATTAACAGTCCAGAAATAATGGACATATCTGAAATAGAACAAAAATTAGAGTCCATTCTTTTAAGAATATATGGAACATAATGCAAAAATCCATATCCTGAAGAATCAGCAATAACATTCCATATCTTTGGTCCATAATGCCATACCAGTCTAAGTCAATTACAATTTTAAAATACTCCCAATGGTTGTGTTCAAAAATTAAATGATCTCAGCGGGATGCGGCAGCTCACTCAGCACTTTGGGAGGCCGTGTCAGGGGGATCGCTTGAGGCCAGGAGTTTGAAACCAGCCTGGCAAACATGGCGAAAAACCCATCTCTGCTAAAAATACAAAACTTATCTGGGTGTGGTGGTGCATGCCTGTAATCTCAGCCACTAGGGAAGCTGAGGCACAAGAATTGCTTGAGCCTGAGAGGCAGAGGTTGCAGTGAGCCAAGATTATACCACTGCACTCCAGCCTGGGCAACAGAGAGATTCTGTCTCAAAAAAATAAAAAATAAATGATCTCTCATATTATCATTGAAATGAGATGCTATCTTTCTCTTAACTATAAATTTATGTGTGTTTAGGAAACAATTCTATGTCCTTTATTATCACCACCTGTATATGACAACAGAGTATTAAAGCAATGCTTTCAGAAAGAGAACTATGATCAAATTATATTCTCCCTTCTCTCCTTTGTTTTCCTATATGCTGATAATAGGTCACCCAACACACATGTCAAAATATCTACTTTGTAATAAAATAAAACCAAGGACATACAAATGATAGTTGCTGTTGGCTACTGGATAATAATTAGTTTACTTATCTTTTGTGCCCTCCTGTGCTATACTTATAGATAACTTTCAATTATATATATGATAATTAAGTGATGACCAAAACATTTGTATTAGATTTTGATATCTATCACATGGTACTTAAGCAATTTACAATTTAGAGATTAAAAATATTTTGTGTTTCCTGTCTAAAAATGGGAACTGCAACCTGGGGCTACATTAAATTAGTTGATGATCCATAATTTCATTCCATATTCAGATAACTTGCAGTTGTTCTTATAATTTGTTGGAGTCTTAGGAGATATGGACAAATATGTTTGCTTTTTGTGTTCCCATCATAAAACCAAAGGTCTCTTAATCTCAGAAGTTGTTCCCTTCCCTTTCCATGTCAGAGTGAGTCTCCAGAACATTATGCCAGTGTTACTAGTTGATGGCTAGAGATGTACATTTCCTGATAGTTTCAGTCTTCACTCCCAAACCCAAGATCTTGACAAAATCAATTATACTTTCTAAATATACTGCCCAACCTGGGAACTAAATGCCAGATAAATGCATGTGATGCTCTTTGGGTTTTGATCCCCTCAAAGTGAGAGTCCTGGAAATATTATTCCAAAAGAGAACTTTGATGTGATCAGTAACATCAGTCACAATAATGACCATAAAGCTTACCTTTAAGAGAAAGAAGAGAAAGCATATATATACATACATATATATGAATCTAAAGGTTATATATATAAAGAGAAAGCATATATATATATGGCTCTAAAGGTTGTATATATAAAAAGAAGTATATATATGGCTCTAAAGGTTATTTAGAGAAAATCAGAAGGCTTTTGAAAAGTCATGAAAAACTCATACTTTTGTTTCTTAAACCAGATTTTGAAGTAATTTAGAAAAGACTCTATTATGTATGATTTGCAAGTTTACTATGTCGTGGTTGAGACATATTTTAATCACACTTTAGGAATCAAAGATATCTGAATTTTAGTCCCTGGCTCAAACATTAATTGCCAGATATTAGACAGGCAACTCACTTAACCACTGACTCTCTCCTACGGATTCCCAGGTGCCATTTTTTAATTTTAATTTTTATAATAGAAACAGAGGCTAAAGAGCTACACAGCCTTGGAATAATAACACCTGCTGGTGTGCTTGTGCCTACTGTTTATTTTTCCTGTCCCACGTCTCTCCTGCCTTGCTTAGCCAACCACCCACCTGTTAATTTGAAGCAAATGAATATAGATGACAAAGTATTTACTGTGGATTTCCTAGGAATAAAGAAGATAATTCACAAGGGAGGGGTGGCAGAAGGGAGATGGGAGGGCAGAAGTCCTTGGCAGGCATATATCTTAGCCCAATTCAGGCAGAGAGCAAGCCATTTCATCCACGGGAGTGTTGCGTGGGAGTAAACCATCACAGACGGAGTCATTGTGCCTGATAGATGTAATTTCCTAAAATGTATACCTTGTCAGTATACAGAAGATGAATAGAGAGAAAGGTCAGTACATGCAAAGCAAAAAGGACAAAAGGACAATGTGCTATTGGGTGATGCTATATCTTCCTGGGTCTGTAACACCACTAACTCCTAGGCTTGACTCATTGCTGAACAGACTACACATCCAAAGAATCGTGTCAAGGCTTTAAGAATAAGAACATCCAGCAATATGTAAACCTTCTTCTTGAATATTTTTTTTCTCTCTTCCCCCTCTTTTTTATTTTTTTTTCTTTTTTTGTGTTGAGATGGAGTCTCGCTCTGTTGCCCAGGCTGGAGTGCAAGGGAGCATCTCGGCTCACCGCAACCTCCACCTCCTGGGTTCAAGGGATTCTCCTGCCTCAGCCTCTTGAGTAGCTGGGACTACAGGTGTGTACCACCATACCCAGTTAATTTTTTATATTTTTAGTAGAGATGAAGTTTTACTATGTTGGCCAGGCTGGTCTCAAACTCTTCACACCTATAATCCCAGCACTATGGGAGGCTGAAGCAGGCAGATCACTTGAGGTCAGGAGTTTGAGACCAGCCTGGCCAACATGGGGAAACCCTGTCTCTACTAATAATACAAAAATTAGCCAGGCATGGTGGCGAGCTCCTGTAACCCCAGCTACTAGGGAGGCTAAGGTGGGGGAAGCGCTTGAACCCAGGAGGCAGAGGTTGCAGTGAGCCAAGATCACACCACTGCACTCTAGCCTGGCCAACAGAGTAAGACTCTGTCTCAATCAGTCAATCAATCAATAAAATACATTTCTATTGTTTAAGTCACACATTCTGTAGTATTTTGTAAAGACAGCCTAACCAGATTAGTATACAGTTGTTGGTGATAATAATGACATTTCTGGAATTGAAGAAATTCAGATCCAGAAAGAATCTTAAGTCTCATCTGGCCCAAGAGCTCTTAGCTTGGAGTTCAAGGTACTGCTATGTAGAGGGTCCCCTCTTTGCCCACCTCCAGGGAGGTGTCATTTATGTCACAGCCTGTGAATTATGCCCCCTGGAGTTGTGTAGTACATAATATCTATGGTAGGACAAGATAAAAACTCCTTTCCAAAACTATATTCAATTTAGTTTGAAAATGCATTTTTTTTCTGATAAAAAAGTCCAAAGATGTCTTTATCTTTTTAAAGAACTTCGTGACCCAGAAGTGTTTAAGAACCATTTATTACTTCATTTATTACCATTCATTACTTTTCATTAAGATCATTTATTATCTCCCTCATTTTACAGAGGAGAAATTCAAATCCTAGAAAGGCATAGTACTCAAAGATGAGTAGAAACAAGTAAAAATAAGATCCAGATCTCCCACTTCCTGATTTCATGGTTAACATGTTCCTGTTTATCTCTGCTTATTAATGAATGAGATAAATACACACACTTTTACCAAGGTATCAAAACACGTTTTCACTGGATTTTATCATTTCAACTGAGCTCAGATAGGGCAGAGGGGTGTTTTCCAGTTTTTCAGTGTAAAGATATGAAAAGAATACTTACATTTCAGCATATTCATTTAAATAGTAAGGTTGGTCATCTTTTTAAAAAAGTATGCCAGTTGGGAGGCCGAGGCGGGTGGATCACAAGGTCAAGAGATCGAGACCATCCTGGTCAACATGGTGAAACCCTGTCTCTACTAAAGGTACAGAAAATTGGCTGGGCATGGTGGCACATGCCTGTGATCCCAGCTACTCAGGAGGTTGAGGCAGGATAATTGCCTGAACCCAGGAGGCGGAGGTTGCAGTGAGCCGAGATCGCGCCATAGCACTCCAGTCTGGGTAACAAGAGTGAAACTCTGTCTCAAAAAAAAAAAAAAAAAAAAGAAGTATGCCAGTATTTGCCTAGTCTGTTATATAAATGTAGTATTTTGTGGCTGACAACATGGAGCTTTCTATGCATGTGGGTAACGAAAGAATTCCATTAAAGGACGTTGTTCAAGACCTAAAACTGTAGCTGCAAAGATGCAATAAATCTTAATAGAAAGTCTTCGTGTCCTTTAATTTGAGGAATAGTCAAGAGACAGTGAGTGCCTCAAATTCCATTTTCCTAGTAGTTTGTCATTAAGACTGAGGTCAAACAGGCCACAGATAGCATGCATGCACACACCCACACTTGAAGTGTGAAGTCCCCTAACCTCCAGCTGCAGAGATCTAGCAGATTCAATCCCAGCAGTAGTGAGATACACAGGCCCTAAAAGATGATAAAGTAGAGGCTGAAAGCCACCCACCTCCTCCCTCACCTTGTACCTATCAGTGTTGCTGTCCACCCAGGAACCATCCACTTTCTCCAGGTCTCTGTGAATGTCCATAGTCATTTGCCTTCTCCTGAAATGCAGAACTGTCTCCTGGCTTTCCCTGTATATGTGCAGCACTTAGAGGAGTGGCTGCCTCCCTGTATGCCTTTGTCCTTTCCCCACATTCCTGAAACAGAAATAGGCATCTCAACATTTTAATAGAAGCATTACGCTTTTGACAAATACTTGGAAAATGTTTCTTCTTTTTCTTACTCCCTCCCTCCCTCCTTCTCCTCCTCCACCACTACTACTACAGCTCCTTCTTCCTCCTTCTCCTCTTCCTCTTTTTCCTCCTCCTTCCTTTCTCCTTCCTCCTCTCATTCCCTCTTCCTCTTCCTCCTTCTCCTTCCTCTTTCTCTTCCTCTTTTCCTTCTTGTTCCTCCTCCTCCTTTCTACTTCCTCCTCCCTGCTCCTCCTCCTTTTTCTCCTTCTCTCTCTTTCTCTTCCTCTTCTCCTTCTTCTCCCTCCTCACCCTTCTCTTCCTCTCCTTTTCTTCTAGTATCTCAGAATTTGGTAATCAGAGAGCAGCCCCAACCTCAGTATCCATTCTTCAGGGGTTTAGTTGCACGGGGATGTGAAGATTGGGTACTTTGTTTTTCCTTTTAAATGAAGTTGTGGGTAGGAAAGGCCCAAGAGATTGTTTCATGAAATAAAGACTAACCCTGTCTTTCATACTGGTTTTATACAATGTTGAATGTGTAAACATTGGATAAATGTGGAGCATCCCAAGCCTCCACATTTCCTCTAAAAATTTCCTTCCTGTGTTTCCCTTCTCAGATGCCTTGGATATCCAGAAATATAATCTGAGCGCCAAGGGCATGCTTCCCTCCTTATTCCCACTTCATTAGCATCTGAGAGTCATACAACAGGCGAGAAGCAAGAAGTGGGAAAATCTCCTTGCCCACTAGCCCCAAACTGCAAAATTCTCAAAGCCCCAGAGCCCCTCCTCAGTACCCTCTCCCGTCCTCACTCCTTCTATCCCACGAGAGCTACAACTTGCCTGCAGGATTGCAGTATCATTAGAGGCCAAGATACTATATGCATAGTGCTAAAGAAGAAAATTCATTCTGGAAGGTAAACTGTAATTTCGCATCCCCCTCTACTCTACAGGCATGTTGTCATCCCCCCGCCCCCACCCCAATACACACAGAGACACACAGACACACACACACACACACACACAGACACAGAAATGACACTGATCTCTGGGCTTTCATCTCATCCACCGTTTTCCAAGACTGGACTTATGCTTCCATCCCCTGCTTATGTGAGACAGTTAGCATCCTCAGGTCTAGCTTAACTGCGTCCTCTTCCATGAGATGTCCCCTGATCTTCAAATCAGGACAGATCTCTCCTTCTCTGTGCCATTTCTGCCTCTCTGTGATTCACCAAACAGATCTGCTCTGTGAATGCAAATCTGCGTATGTCTCTTTCTCTTTCCCTTACAGGAGAGATCTCACCTGTGGTGAACACATCTCATTCAACTTTGCTCACTTTTCTGGCACAAAGAGGACTGGGTGCTTAACGAAGTGGGTTGAATTGAACTGAATTATGTTCTGCTTCTCTTCTTTGTTAACCCTCAAAGTCTACTCCTTCGGCTTTCATTTCTTCTCCCTGTGTCTCCCAATTCCCACTGCTCCCATTATGGCCCTCACATAAATCTCACCCTCCTCCTCCCCGCTTCCCAGCACATCAAGTCCAGCACCTCACCATGTCCTTTTCTAGCTGGCGCCCCTTTCTTGCCTTTAAACCCCCTCTCAACCATCTCTTTGGCCCTGTATAAAGAACTAACTTGAATAGGATCTTTGCAGACAGCAAGTGGGTGCTTGGGTAGCCCAGATCTTCTTATCAAATCTGTAATGGTGAAAAATATGTTGTTGGTATCCTAACCTAAAATTCCAAATACACCTTTTAGAAAGCATTTCCTGTGTGGCCAGCCACTTGACTATAGCAGCTCTTGATTAGGACACTGGGAATACTCTGGGTTAGTAGGTGTTTGAGTTCTGGAAAGAGAATATACCATTTCTCTGGAAAATATAATCTGAGCACTGAGCATTTATAAAGTAACTTTGAGACTACAACCCTTTCGGAAACTGAGGGCTGCCTGCTCTTCTGTTGCGTTGTGGGTGGCAAGTGGGGTGGTGGTGTGACTATGATATCGGGCTTTCTATTTTTGTAATGTGGCAAGGATGCTGAGGAATTCAGCCCCCAAACTGAGAAGTGAAGAACAGCACCAGATACGAAATCATACAGCGACAATATACACCTATATTGTGGGAGGCTGTGCGGGTGGGGATGAGGGACCTGTCAAAAGTACTCCCCAACACAAACCTCTCTGTTTTCTGGTTTAGCCTAGTTCCGTGGGCCTTAAATGGGAGGGAGTTTTTTTTTTCTTTTCTTTTTTTTTTGTTAAGATTAATCATTTGATTTTCACTGTTTTATTAAGGACAGATCATACTTCCCACCAGCTAGCACCCCAAGACGTGTTTGCCTTTTTAAAAATTCTTAAAACACTACTCAGTTTTAGCTAGAGTCTTACAAAATGCAATTTATAGATATGGGTACATTTTAAATACATGGATATATGTATCTGTGTATGAGAGAACACGACTCCCATCTCACTAAGGTAATAGGTAGATGCATATTTTTACATATCAAAAATATGAGACAAGTACGAAACAGAAAATAAATATGCAAGGCTTGAGAAAATTTTAGGAAAACATATGACCAGGATCATTCCACAGTCCAAATTTATCAGCTCTACTTTATCAGCAATTATGCTCTGGTACAACTGAGTGGACGGCACTCTGAATCCTGCACACGATGAATGGTAAAGGGAAAGGTGAGGGAGACAGAATGGGGGAAGTGAAATTGACTTCCTAACTTTCCTACCAATATCTAACCCTCCCATGTAATGCATTAAATAGTTCAGTGCTCCATGTAGATGGACCCCAAAATATCAATATTGGACTCAGTTTTCATGCAACATTATGACTCAAATTTGAAACAGAAAAGCTAAGAGTGTGTGTATGTGTGTGTGTGTGTGTGTATAAAACTATATATAAACTACATATATATAACTATATATAAATATATATATATTAACTTATTTTATATATATATATATAATGGAAACCTTATTCTATTGATGCTAGAACCATATTGATGTTCCCTGTAGAGAAAGATTTTAGAAATAACACTAGAGAAACTACAAATGCCGACAACAGAATAAGTTCTACATTTGAAAGTCTGAAGTTTTCTGTATGAGATCATGTGAAACCAAAGGTAGGAAAAAAAGGTTGGAAGGCAGAGCTTAGAAGAAAAACCAACACCTCCTCTTTCATAGCTGTAAACAGCAGATAAGGAAGTCTACTTCTCTTGACACACAATGTTCTTTATTTAACATCATGAACAAAAGCTCACAGTCTCCCTTGCCCTACCAAAGGACAAACTAAGGTGGGATGCTGGGACCGTTTTACAAGTGGTCACATGGTGGCTACACAGGTTGCAATTCTCCCCTGTACAGCTGCCTCTTATCTTTTTTTTGCAAGTGTTTCAACCTGGGATGCCTGCAGAAGAATCCAGAAAAGAATAAGTGAGGAAAAAAAAAAAAACTCATGACTACAGTGTCTCTCAAAGTCTATTTGAAGGACATCTGATCCTGCTGTGTTAGACACAACCAAACATATCTCTACTTTGTTCTGTTCCTCAAAAGGGACATGGGAGTTGAAGGAAAAGACAAAGTCTTATTTCTGGAAATGCTACCTCCACTTAATCACATGTTCCTTTTTTCTCTGCCTACCTGTTTCTCCCTAAGGTAAGTATTTTTATCTGGGTATCTGTTTTAGAAAAGACACTAGGAAGAATTGAGCATAATGTTATCTCCCACTAGAAAGGAAGTATTTGTTACTTAAGTTTGTCACCGACAATGAGCCAAGAGCTGAGAGCGATCTTATTTCTCTTCCATATAAAACTAGAAGAACTGACCGTCAGAGAAATTATAAAACTACATCCTTTGGAATCCCTCTAGTTATTAACACAGCTGAAATTCAAATTAAGCAAAAGAATGAAGTCTGAATTTGTAGAAACTGGAAAAGAACAGTTTATTTTTAAAAATATATAAGGAATGGGCCAGGCATGGTGGCTCACGCCTGTAATCCCAACACTTTTGGAGGCCAAGGCGGGTGGAACACTTGAGGGCAGGAGTTTGAGACCAGCCTGGCCAACATGGCAAAACTTGGTCTGTACTAAAAACACAAAAAAATAGCCAGGTGTGGTGGCATGCACCTGTAATCCCAGGTGCTCAGGAGGCACCAGAATAGAGAATCACTTGAACCTGGGAGGCAGAGGTTACAGTGAGCAGAGATCATGCCATTGTACTCCAGCCTGGGTGACAGCAAGACTCTGTCTCCAAAAATTAAAGAAAGAAAAGTAAAGAGAAATGAAGTTTTACAATTTTTATGACCCTTATGTAGAACTTTTAAGCATGAGCATAAGAAAACCTCATTTGAACTGGTGGGGAAATTCTGCAGACTCTAAGCAAACTTGACCTCACCATTTCCTTGCAATGATTACTACCTTAGATCAATTTACTGTGTCTTATAGGAAGAAGTTCTTTACCACTGGGATTCAAAGACATAACGAAAGAGAACAGTCAAAAAAATTTTTTTTCCAGTCTGTTTATTTTAGGTAAAGCAGTAGAGAAAAGTTTAAAATTGAATAAGAATCATTTTCCTCATTGTATAATTTCTTGGCCTGTAAATTAATTTCTTAAGTAAAGTACAATAATTTAACAGGACTTGAGGGTTCCTGGATGTTCTTCTTGCTTTACACATTTAAAAATCAAATGTTACTTGTACAAAGGTTTTATATGATAATCTTCCTGAGTTATTAGGTCATTTTTTTCTCCTAATTTGTCTTCTCAAATGCACAAACACATTCCCACACTTGTTGCTGCTAAAAATTTCTGTGAGGCAGCATCCACCTCCTAATACCACCAACACCACCACCACTACCACCACCCACCATCACCACACCACCATTACCATCACCACCACCACCGTCACCACCACTACCACCA
>NW_016107660.1:92545-158684 GCF_001604975.1 Cebus imitator | reverse complement strand
CACCACCACCACCATCACCACACCACCACCATCACCACACCACCACTACCACCACCTTCATCACCACCAGGAATAAGACAATTGCTGTCCACAGAACTTCAGCATGTGACTCTTGAAATAGCTGACATCTGGAGGAACTATCTGATACTTGTTACTTACACTCCACTCAGCATGAACGGAGGTTGGCAGGGAATTTAGCAGCACATCTTATTTTTAAAATATCTCACACCTCCCCCTCGCCCTCCCTGCCTTCAAAGAGAGGTTTAAGCAATACACTCTTATTTGCTGCTGTAAGAGCCTACCACCTTCTTCTCATGCAAGTTCTTTAAAAAGAGTGCCCAGGCCTGTGACCTAATGCCCAGGTGGGTCACCCAAATTATTTAAGTACAAATAAGACAGCAGCCAAAATCTCTCATTTTCAGGGATGAACTAAGAAGTGAACCTTATAAACCTATAATCAGTCAGGCAACCTTTCTGTCTGTTTCTCTCATATGCATGCATGTACACACACACGCACATACACACAGACACACCCACACACACGCTTTAAACATTGCTTAACAAAAGTCTGCCCACTCTTTCACTGTTCTTTTTCCAAAGGAAGATAATTATCAGGTTAAGAGAATTAAGTTGACTTGACAAAATTAATGGGATTTTTAAATTCAATTGTGACCCGAGAGAAAGCCACCTGCTCTGCTTCTGGCAGAACAGGCTGTCCAAAAGATCTCTGTCCTTGTTCCAGCTGCTGTGAAGTCAGACGAACAAATCTCAGGAGATTAATGCTGGGCACTTAAGCACTTGGAAAGCCCAGGTCCCTGAAGAGTGAAAGCTGCCCTTGATATTTAGTAGTCTCTCTCTGGGGGCCTCAAAAAGCAAATCAAACTAAGAGGAGCGTGGAGGTGCTAGGGGGCACTCTACTATAGGAAATGGCATTGATGAGGTAGCATGAAGTTGGCAGAATTGAAAGTTCTGTGTAATTGCTAATAATGTGGTAAGTGATATCACAGAAAGTAGTGATACCCAACACTGACTAATGACACAGTAATTATGATTAGGAGTAGTTCTAATAAAAACAATTTCAACAGTTTGAGAATTTTACCTTTTCTTGGAACAACAAACAATATTTTATGCAATCAAAAGCTGTCATTCCTCACAGCATTCCTTTAAGTGGCCAAACTGCTCTTCTGGGGTGTGGGTGTGGGTGTGTGTGTGTGTGTGTGTGTGTGTGTGTGACAGAGAGAGAGAGAGAGAGAAAGAGAGAGAGAGAGAGACAGACAGACACAGAGAGGGAAAGAAACAGAGACAGGGAGAGAAGAGGGATAGACAGGGAGATAGAGGAGGGATAGACATAAAGAAACACAGAAGCAATCTTACATGAAATGTTGTCTTTCCTTTTCCCAAGAGTTGAGTATAGGGTTATCATGGACTGGTCTCCAGCCTCCCATGGCAAATTTCCATTATTCTATATTCCCAATGATCAAAATTGGGAAAATGTGGCAAAATCACTTTCTTTCTCAAAAAGAGAAGATATCAATCTAAGTCTGCACTACCAATCAGCTTCTTGAGTGAAGCCTTTAAATCCTTCTTCTAGAGAAGAAAATGTGCTAGATAATGATCACAATTACCATTTTGCTGGCCTTCAGCCACCAGTCTTGCCGTATGACAATTTCAGAGGGCATGATCCTTGCTATGTAGCACCGTGTTGAAAATTACATTTAAGCATTTGGAGATAAGCAATAGATGCTAAGAATGATAATAACATTAATTTTCAGAACATTCTGTATATTGTGGTTAGCATTCTACTTTAGATTATCTCATTAATGCAACAACTTGTAGTAGCTAAAATTATTCCCATTTTACAAAGAAGAAAAGTGTGGTTTGGAAAGTAAAACATCTTGCCCAAGGTCACGCAGGGATTAAATGGTAGGACTGGAACCCAGTGTCTCTGGCTCTGGTTGTACTTTTTTTTTTTTTTTTTTGAGACGGAGTTTCGCTCTTGTTACCCAGGCTGGAGTGCAATGGCGCGATCTCGGCTCATCGCAACCTCCGTCTCCTGGGTTCAAGCAATTCTCCTGCCTCAGCCTCCCGAGTAGCTGGGACTACAGGCGTGTGCCACCATGCCCAGCTAATTTTTGTATTTTTAGTAGAGACGGGGTTTCACCATGTGACCAGGATGGTCTCGATCTCTTGACCTCGTGATCCACCCGCCTCGGCCTCCCAAAGTGCTGGGATTACAAGCGTGAGCCACCGCGCCCGGCTTCTGGTTGTACTTTTAACGCTATACTGCCATTATACACTACCTGTAAAACACCAGGAAGAGTAAGCAACCAGCACCTATTAGCTATCATCAGCTAGCATGCTAGGAAGATCTGGCTTATTACGGAGAAGGTTTAGTGTGTCTCTAGAATGCTGTGAAAAATGCCTCTATAAAGGCATTATGGAGGCTGGCAAATAGTGGGACCAGACGGCTTGGGCTACTTCTGACAGTGTGAGTTTGTGATTGTTTCTGTGCAATGAGCTTAGGAGGACTCAAGAAGAAGAGTGTAATTTGAAAATCGGCTCAGGGAATCAAGGAAAGCTTGCAAAAAGAAGTCATTGTGTTGTCTTTAATTGGTCTGTTATGAAGGAGGAATGCTATTCTCCTTCAGTGAAACAGGGCTTAAATCAACACTGTCCTTCCAAGCAGTTATGGGAGTTAAGGCAAACTTCCCAAGCAAAAGCACATCAATAAAGTGAAAAAAGAGGCAAAATCAGAGACATCTACGAGACAGGAGGAAAGAAAGGAAGGGAGAGAGGAAGAGTTGGAGGGAGGGAGAAAGGAAGGGAAGAAGGGAGGCAGGGAAGAGGGGAGGCAGGGAGGAAGGGAGGCAGGGAGGAAGGGAGGCAGGGAAGAAGGGAGGGAGGGAGGGAGGGAGGGAGGATGTTCCTCCCAAAGCACCAGCAGTTTTTTCCCTAGTTTCCCCTCTAAAGCGTGTAATGCACGACACTTTTTTTTCATGCAGTTCTTTCTTTTCCTCTCAACTGATGGCAGCTAAAGTGGTCTGAGGCCAGCACAATAATGAACTTTGCCCAGAGAAGAGTCCAACAGTAAGGCAGCATCCGCCTTAGCCTGCCTGCATGTTTACCACCTGCTCAGCACAATGTCACCATAAGCGAGCAAAGCTTTCCATGAAGGAAACAAGAAATACAGTGTCTTCCATTTTTTCTGCTTGAGCCTATGGAGCAGAGTAAAGAGGTGAAATCTTTCTTTTCAATGTCTAAATTCATCACAGAAAAGTCACAAGGAACTTCATTAAGTGACAGTCTTGTAACTGAGCTGATCTTCCCCACTGCTTGAGACCAAATTGTTCTTTCTTTAACAGATAGCGGACTGAGTGACCTTCTGCCTTAGAATGCTTAGATGCAACTGAGATTAACAGAATATTCTT
The DNA here is from genome assembly GCF_001604975.1 of Cebus imitator. NCBI lineage: Eukaryota > Metazoa > Chordata > Mammalia > Primates > Cebidae > Cebus > Cebus imitator. The sequence continues at coordinate 155,256 of NW_016107660.1, read as the reverse complement.
GGTTTGTCACTGCATGGCATGCAGTCTTGTGGACTATGTGTTACAGACGCATGGGTCATCCCAGCAATCTCTTCTCTGAGAAGGGCAGAGGGGACTTTTGGAGGATGGCCTTCAAGATTGCCCCAGAGTATTTTGGGGACACAGACGTTTCTCAGACCTTTCTCTTATTGTTACAGGAAGAGGAGTGTCCAAGAAAAAAGAATTTAGACCATGGAATGGAAATAATGAGATGGATTCATCTGTTTTATTATTCCTCTTTTAGATGCTCTTAGGCTGATGAAATAAGAGCTGGTTCACAAGCTGAAACCATGAACTTACAAATGTATTCCACTTAAATTTGCCTCAATGTTTGGGCACCCACATGCTTGATGATATGGTTTGGTTCTGTGTTCCCACCCAAATCTCATCTCAAATTGTAATTTCCACATATTGAGGGAGGGATATGGTGGGAGGTGATTGGATTGTGGGGGTGGTTTCCCCCATGCTGTTCTCATGATAGTGAGTGAGTTCATCACAAAAGCTGATGGCTTTAAAAATGTTTGGCAGCTCCTGGCTTTCTCTCTCTTTCCTGCGAACTTGTGAAAAGGTGCTTGCTTCTCCTTCACCTTCTACCATGATTGTCAGTTTCCTGAGGCCTCCCCAGACGTGAGGAACTGTGAGTCAATTAAACCTCCTTCCTTTATTACCCTGTCCCAGGTAGTATCTTTTTAGCAGTATGAGAAGAAACTAATACACTTGGTTAGCAAAAAGTCTAACCTTGCCCTCTAAGATGTCCCTCCTTAGTTATTTTCTGTAAAAGCTTCTGGGTGAGAGAGGAGCCTCTCACATATGTCAGATTTCTAGCCTCATGCTCTGGAGGCCATGTATGTCACTATCCTTGAAAGCTTTTACTGTGTTCCCCATGGAGCTGGCAACCATATGTAGACTATGGCTTCACAGGGGCCCTTGTCTGTCTGTGACTAGTGGTTCAACGTCTCCATCTTGTCAAAATGCAATCCTTTCAGGGGCCTGTCCCATGGAAGAACAGTAAAGACCCAAGTGACAGGTTTCTTTCTTTTACAAATCATCTCTTCCCCAAAACACATAGACAAGGCAGGGGAACAGATCTAGAAATGTTCAGAACCAGCTGCAAACGCGACCTGGAACCACCTCCTTCCCTCAACATCCAGGTCCTGCTACTTGGTCTAGTCAGTGAGTCATGTTGTATCTTCATCCATGGCAAGTTTCCATGAGGGACTCCATTTTCTCTCCTTCTGATGTAATTCATCCCGGAAAAGTCACCTTCTCCTTCTGATGTATTCTGGGGGCCTCCAAGCCTTCATACAGATGTGACCGAACCTCATAGGTGCCATGTAGCAGAATGGATGTGGCTGGTCAACTCTTGCAGTATGTCTTGAATGTTATATTGAAAGTTAAGAAGTTATCCGAATGTTCTAAGACAGAGAGGAGGCTCATCTTTGCAAAACAGAGGGAAGGTATCTTCTAGCCCCAGCCCTCACTCTGCTGTTGTATTTGTCATTGCTTTAGAAGATCTCATTCCCAGCTTTCGATGTAATACTTAACATTACCCCACTTTTCTTGTACCCTCTGAAATCCCTTTAATTCCCTCTTAGATCTGAAACAGGTTCTAAAGTACTATCCCTGGCCACCGCCCATCTCCCCAATGAACATCTTGTTTTTCTTCACCTACTTCTCTTTTAACATCTGATCTCCTTTAAATGGATCTGTAGAAAGCCACATATGCACAAAGGAGATTTTACTGTAGCTTTAATCATTGGCATGACAGAATGAAACAAGATGTCAACCACAAGATTTGACAGAAATAAGAAGAGGGAACACTGTTTTCCATATAAATATCCCTGGTAATTAAAAAGGAAAATGACATAAATAGATAGGGTAAAAAACAAATGAAAAGTAAATAGATTCCAGTTGTAAGCCTGATAAGTCTGAAAGGTTTTCTCTTGAGGAGTATCCTCTATTAAGATCTTGGAAGATAAACTCGATTTCTGGTTATTATGCATTAGTGTTATGCCAATCACCTTGACATTCAGATGTACCACATTTGAAAGAGGTGGAATTGGAGACATCTGATTAACCCGTTGAAATGCACAAGAACTTTGGCAAACACAATAGTATATTTAACTGTCAACTAAAGACAGGATCTTTAATTTGGTAGAAGGGATTAGTTACTTAGTGTTCTAGATAAAGGTGCTATCAGAAAAAGAAAAATGCAACCTGGAGAAGATAGGAAGACCCTGTCTGTATAAAAAATAAAAAAATGGCTGGGCATGGTGGTGTGTGCCCGCACTCCCAGCTACATGTGAAGCTCAGGTGAGATAATTGCTTGAGCTCACGAGGTCAAGGCTGCAGTGAGCCATGATCATGCCACTGCATTCTAGCCTGGATGACAGAGCAAGACCCTGTCAAAAAAAAAGAAAAGAAAAAAGGAAAGAAAAGAAAAGAAAAGAAAAGAAAGAGGGAGGGGGAGAGGGAGGAAGGGAAGAAGGGAGGAAGGGGGGAAGAAGGGAGGAAGGGAGGAAGGAAGGGAGAGAGGAAGGGAGGGAGAGAGGAAGGGAGGGGGGGAGGAAGGGAGGGAGAGAGGAAGGGAGGGAGAGAGGAAGGGAGGGAGACAGGTAGAGAGGGAGGGAGAGAGAGAGGTAGAGAGGGAGGGAGGGAGGGGGAGGGGAGAGGGAGAGAAAGAAAGAAAGAAAAGAGAGAGAAAGAGAGATAAAAGTGGAGGTAATGGTGCAATGAACCTGACAATTTCTCATTCTTAAACATCCCATTAGTTTGTCTCCTATCACTCATCACTTAAAAATGTGTTCTCCCGGGGCTCTATCCTCAATGGTATTGTTCACTATCTGTGAATCCTTCCATGGATTCAGCTACTTCCTCTAAGTAGAGGAACCCCAGATCTCTATCTGTGATGTAATTAAATCCAATAAGCTGAACTAGAACCACCTACTGGACCTCCTTCTATAGATGATCCAAACCCATCATTTTTCTTATTACTTTTCACCCCCCATTTCACCCCTACTTATTATGTGTTGCATACCATAGTTAATGACATCATAATTTTTCCATCTATTCAGGCTCAAAATTCTGAACTCATTCCTCAGAAGCTCCCTTCCCTCTCCTATCTAAACTTTGGAAATGACTATCTCCACAGTATCGCTCAGCTCAGCCCCTCTTTCCCATTCTCGGAGTGAGGTTCATTCCCTAATACCTCTTTGAATGAATACAATAGCATGCTAATGCAGTTCTCAGCTGCCAACGAGGTTCTTGAATAGGGCCTGCTACATTTCCCCAGAGAAATCTTCCTAATGTGCAGCCCACAAAATTTCGTTGCTTTGCACAAAATCCTATTTCACACCTATGGAAAGTTCTAACTCTGCATAATAGTATTCAAAATCGTCTACAAACTAGCCCTGTCCTGCCATATCAGCTGTAGCTTTCACTCTAACCCATCCCTCATACTCACTACCAAACTATTAACAAATTGCCATTTCCCTGAACACACCTGATGTCATTTTCTCCATTTTCATTTTTTGATTGGGTCACTGAAACTTACTATTTGATGGACATTGTGTCCAGTACCACGTGTTAAAAATAAATAATTCTTTCTTTTAAGTCATGTTGTCTATCGGTCATTCAGATTTAGAAAATCTCTCAAAGACTTATTTAAATGCCACCACTGCATGAAATTGGATCAGAATTCCCTATCAGAGTTTCTCTGTCTTATGTGTTACCAAGGCACTTCCACCTCTGGGATAGCATTTTTGCATTCTGTCTTGGATCTATACTTATTGAAGGAGTGTTAGCTCCTTCACTAGATTCTTAAATGTTGCATGATATTAGACAGAGGATGGGCTTTTGGGGGATAAATTTGGGATTATTTCCTCACTTTTACCACTAACGGATGAGTTCTTCAACTGCTTTGTGTCTTGGCTTCCTTACTGTGAAAACAAGATAATAGTACTCCTACTGACTTGTGAGAATTAAACAAGCCAAGGTTTGCAAAAGCTCTCAGTACATCATAGAGACTCAGTAAATTCTAGCTTCCCTCCTTCTTTCCTTCTCTGAGGACAAGAATCTTACAATTTAGGATGAAACTTTTAACAATATTCATCCTATCACACTGTTCACATTTTCTCTATCTTTTCTTTCAGTTTAGGCAAATTCTACCTTTCATTTTCCCAAAGCTTCCTTCATACTTCCCTCCTTCCCATCTCCCAGTCTCTGTAGTCCAATTATATTACCTCATTCACACATTCATTATTCATTTACTTAGTGCTGACTTTTTGCTAAGATTTTCTGGAATACATACTTCCTATTATTACTATGTATTTAGAATTCCTCTACTCTGTCTTTTAAAATAAAACAAATTTCTGTTTATGTTTGCATGAAGGAAGTATTCACATGTCACAGTTCTGTTTATTAGCCACAGCTGGAGCACTTACAGATGAGTGACTGGACAGCTCTCTGTATATTGATTGGTTATTAGTGCATATGCACCATTTTCTAGTAGCCAGAAATGTTAGCATAAGAATATTAATAATGTAGGTATACACTTCATGAAAAGTTTATAGTCATTTATTATTTCAAAATTGAACAATGAAACATTTTTGACAGCTAAAGATTACCCTCCGCTGCTAGGCATGTTCATTGGATTAGATATTCATCCTTTCCTGTCATTTCCTTTCCTTCTCTGCCCCACCGGACAGGCTGACTGCCATAGGCTCTATAGATCACATCATAAGACTGTCTTTTTCTCTGGCTTCTTGTATATTTGGCCAGTGGAGAGCTCAATAAGAGAGACACTGGGCATTTATTCATTCTTCCTTCCAGAACCCTCCCTGATGTGTTAAGAATGTGCCAGCAGCTGGGTGATTTTATTTGGGACCAAAGTGATAACTGAGTTGCATCTCTCACTCTCTCAACAAGGTTACAACGCTAGCCATGATCATAGAATCCAATTCTCTTCTGTCGCCATTCAATCCTAGGGCCAATGGAGACTTTTCACATTTTCCCATCCCTAAGTGTTTCACCAGCACTTGCTAATTTTCTTACCTGGGAAAAAGACCGCTTCATTAATTTCTCTTCATCTAACTCTTTTATGTGTGCCTTCTTGCCTTCTTTCCTGTGGGACATTGATTGATACGCCCCTCCCACTTCCAAGTTTTTGATTTGTAACTCTCTTTGGTCAGTCAACATCACTGAACATTCATGTGCCAGACACAGTTTTATAATGAGTAACCCCCTTTTACTAAAAGATAGTGTATTTTTTCTCTTTTCCCCACTTCCGACTTAGCTCTTTAGAAATGCAATTATAACCTTTTACCTTCCCTTTTCCAGACATTCCCTACAGGGCAAGTTCATCTAACTATGTGATTAGAAGCTCCAGAGCAGAAACCCCTCTCACCAGGAGATCACCTTGAGAGACAACAGTCAAGCTACAACCCAAAGTATGCCTGCTACAACTCTCTCCCACCAGGAGAGTCTTGGCCACTTTTACAACATAGTTCTGCCCATAAATGCACCAGCTGTCATCACCAGCTCAACAGCACGGTAGATTAGGCACTGCCGTGAGTTATATGACCCCTACCTGCATTTCCCTCCCCTGAGAGCCATTCATGCCAAGATGCCTTTTAAATGTGTCTGCTTTCTGCTCCAAAAGTAAGCAGCACCCTTAAGGCGGGAAGCCTATACTACTTCTGCTAAGCTAGCTTTGGAATAAAAAGTCACTTTCTTTATACCAGACCTTGCTCTTGTTGATTGGACTCTGCAGACAGCAAGTGACTGAATCTGCTTTTTGGTCACAGTATAAGGCATTGGCAATTCACTGACAAGCAAGTCGCCCTTCCTGAAAGGAATATGTGCAACTATGGAGAGTGTGCAACTATGGTCCACTGGAAGAGACATCTAGAAAGGTATGCAATTATGGATCAGTGTGATGGATACTTCAAAAAGGATAAATAAGTTTCATGGAAAACTAGAAGGACTACAGGGTAGGGGGAGCAGGAAAGCTGGGGGCCAAAGGTATATTTCAGAGCAGTTAGAACATGAAAGAAAACTATAGTCAGTCCACAGAAATGGCAGCAAGCAGGGAAGAGAGAAGCACACACAGAAGGCATTTCAGGAAGGGGATCCAGCATAGACAAAGTCCTAGAGTGCAGCCACAGTGTATCCTTTGTGAGAAACTGTAAGTTGTGGGGTATGGCTAGAATCTGTTTGGGGCATGAAATGGGATAATACTTGAAGAGAGAGCTGACCATGAAGGGCCTTATAAGTCGTAACACATTTGTATTGCAACCCGAGGTCATTGAAGGGTCATCTGGAGGGTTTTAGGTGGAGGTAGAAATGTTATCATAGGTGGACTTTAGCTGAACATAGTGGTTCATGCCTTTGGTCTGAGCTACTTGGAAGCTAAGGCAAAACGATGACTTGAGCCCAGGAGTTCAAGGCTCAGTAAGCTACGACCGCACCACTGCCTACTCGCTGAAGAAAGCACGCTCTGGGGACTGAATACTTCAGAAGCATTTGAAAGTCTCACAAGCTATGAGAGACAGTGGCAGGTAACAAGTGGTGAAATGTGAATTTAGTTTTTATTTATTTATTTATTTTTTACTTTTTATGAAGGCCAGTAAACACACACACAATGTAAGGTCTGGTGATGCAAAAGAACAGAGTCGGAAAAACTCCTGGATTTTGAAAAAATGGAGGATGTTTGCCCAAAAAGCAATATAAATGCATGTTAAAAAAATAAACTGTGCCTTCTGTATAGACAAAAATTCATAAAATATAGACATAATGTGTAAAGGTGCTAGGAAACAGAATCAGACAACTACCTAGCTTTTGACTGTTTCCCTTTTAAAATCAGACTGGAAAAGGTATAAGGGGAAAAGATTTATTTTTAAAACGGAGAAAAATAAGGTGCTAATTTTCTGCCAGGGAAAATATGTGCAGGGAACCTTGTTGCTCTTTCTTTGCTGAAAAAGACCTGTTGTGGCAAGTTCCACAGATGGAAGAGTTTGATTAGTTTTGGGAAAGTGGACTTGTGAAGTGGAGACATGAACAGATTGTTCCATTACTGCCTGTTAGTATGGCAATACATATTTTGCTAATTTTCATTTAACCTCTTCTTGATTTGGTGGCTGTCAATGACAGAAGTGAGAAATAAGACCGCAGGACTTACTCAGAAGCCACATTTTTCTTCTGGTCCATAAACCACAAGTCTTTGGTAATGCATCTTCCATTGGGAGTAAAGATATTTAGGTAGCAGGGGGTGGGGAGTAGCGGTAAATGAAAAGTATAGATGGGAAGAAAAAGATATTATAAGGAAATAGTATTATGAAACACATCTCATTTGATTTTTCCTTTTCCTTGCCTTTATAACATGGTTTGCAAAACCAACAACCCCAGAGTTCAAGCAGGTAATGCAAATTCATGGGCTGGGTTTACACACTCTGGTGCTCAAGCATTTTCATATTTGGTTGTTTTTACTACAACTGGCAGTTGGCTTTGGTGTTAGTGGGATGATAGGCAATGGTGGGGGCTCTAATTAACCAAAGAATGTCTAAAACAATCAATAATGATCCCTAGCAAATTTCTGCTACATGGGAAAGCAGTTCTAGTATTGCAATGTCTTCTGATTTGCCAAGAGTAGCTAATAATTTTCAAATCCAGCTAATAATTTTCATTTTTCTCTACTCTACTCCATTGAAAAATGTTGTCTCAGAAAGTTTTTAACCTTGTCACAGAGAAAACAAAACCCATTATCTGTAAGCCTGATCCAGTTCTGCATTATACTAATTTCTGCCATCAAACTTCAGAACAGAATTCAGCTGTATCGTTCACTTTCTAAAGACCTCTAACTTCTTTCAAAACACCTGACATTTAAGGAAGGCAAGAGGAGAGAGAAGTGTGTGCGTGTTAAGAAAGGCTGTTCACGTGTTTGGAGATCACAAGGGAAGGGTAAGATTTGTGCTAAAGACAAGACTGGATTCGACCGGATGAAGAGGATCGGCTAGCATCCAGGTGTAGAGAATGTAAGCAGAACCTTGGACAGGGGCAATGCCACCACCATTTGCGCCAAACACTTCCACGGCGGGTATTTTATTTAACTCCATGTAACTACTCCATGAGTGAGGGAAGAAAGCATGTGGAAAATCTTGGAACTGGGAATAGGTCAGTCCGGCTAGGTTAGAAATCTGAGCTTTCCAGGCCAAAATTCTTCCTGGCTAGGCCAAATCATTTTAGCCTAACAAGGAACGGAAGTAATTCAACTCCCTTTGCAAAGCTGGTTATTTTGTCCCAGCCACGGGAATATGCTGCTTTGTGAAAAGTGTCCCTTACAGTGTCAATTCTGCCTATGGAAAAATAAGGAATAGGAAAAATACATTGAAGTTCACACGTTCTAGTGTTCCAGCAACATTTCTTTTTGGTTTGTTTTCCTCTTCCGGTCTTTGTGAAATGTTTTCAGAGGCAGAGCCGTCACTTTTCAACAGGAATGGCATCTTTATGAAGACAAGTCTGACTAGAAACTAAGGACCTATGACCCCTGACACCTTATCAAACACACGCCTGTACTCCCCCCTCCATCCTTTTCCCCCTTTTTCCTTTTTTCTTCCTTTAAAAACAATTTGTGTGTGTTTCTGTGTGACGGCCAGTATCACAGTGATTATTATTTTTTTAAAGACTCTGGCCTCCTCGCAGGCCAATAGAGGAGGAAGGAACTGAAATGAACAATAGCAAATCAGAGGATGGAATCTATAATGCAACGTGTGCCAGGAAGGCTTTCAACAAAAATGAAACTTATCATCAGAAACAACAGCAATATCATATTCTATTTATTAGGCATTCGTTATGTGCCAGGCACTGTGGGTTGCATGTAACAGAAATCACTTCATTTAGTCATCAAATAGAGTTAAGACCTGGGCTTTATTATTTACTGTTTTACTGATAAGGAAACTGAGGCTTAAGAAAGATGGATATCTTGACCATGATTACATGAGAACTCATTCATTCTTTCTTCTCTCTCATCTCACTTTTTTCTCTCTCTTCTCTTTTTTGCCTTTCCTCTGTCATCTCTCTCTCTCTCTCTCCCCCCACTCCTCTCTTCTCTCTCTCCTTCTCTTCCCATGGTCTCTTCCTATCTCTCTGGATTCTGAGGATTCAATAACATGAAGGATTCAAAGCATGCTGCACAGAGTGTGGCAACATCTGTAACATTTATAAGGTCACAATAAATGGTGGCTGTTATTCCTTGAGCATATCAAGGAAGGCTGTTCAGGGGGAGCAGGGCTGGAACTAGAAATTGAAAGATGCTTAGGTCAAGTAGCTGAGACATTTTTCATTTCATTTAATATTTATTAGGCACCCTGTGAAATGGGTATCATTAACCTCACCTTTCAAAGGAAGAAACCAAAGCTCAGCAAGTTTAAATAACTGGCCCAGGGACAAAGAACTAGCAGGCTGGAGACTTGAGACTGGGACCCAAGAGTCCTAATTCAAAGGCTAACCTCCTTCCACTGTTAGATCTCTGCCCTGATGGCTTCTAGGCTCGATGGTTGAAACCTCTAATCCTTTAGTGAAAGCGTAGTGAAACACAGAACAGATACCAGCTTCCTGTTAATCCTTATTCCCTAGAGTGTAAGTGTTCCCTTGGAGAGTTAAAAGATACATACAAATGAGTAGAAATCATTGCCTATTCAGTAATGTCTCCAATATGCACTTATATCTTCTCAAGTAACTGAAATAATTACATAAAAGAAAGGAAGGAAAAGGAAACCTGGTGCAAAGAGTGTGTTTGCAGGAAGGTCTTCTGAATGAGCTCTCCTCAGCACATCTTGTTGTCTGCAAAGGAAAGGTGTGAACAGTGCCAGCACGGACCCAGCACTAAGAATCAGCCCAACTTGCTCCTATCAATTACACTGAATTTTCTGACAAACCTCTACTGCTCACGGGAAATTTCCTGACAGGATGCTAATAAATCTACCTAACCTTGTCACCCCCCACCAATATGCCAAATTTGCAACATTCAAGATAAATAACACTCATGCATTATGAGACTGAACTGGATTTTCAGAATATCCATAATGCTGTGGCAGGTTAATGAGAGAAAAATGTGTGTGTGTGTGTGTGTGTGTGTGTGTGTGTGTGTGTGTGACCAGAATACAAAGTGTTTTGCTTCTGGGCCCATTTTAGATGCCAGGGAGCATAGGATTGAGAATGGTCAGGTCATAGCCATGTGTTTGTCTGCACAGTACAGTACCACACTGGAGGAGCATGCAGAGAACAATATAGAGGACTGGACAGATACTCTTAGAAACTTCAATGCCTAGATCTTGACACTGATCAGTCAGTATCAAAGATGATTATCAGCAGGTTTATTTTCTAGCTAACTCATTAACTTCTGTTGCAGAAAGAAAATCATCAAACGTTAGAACCAAGCTAATTGTCTAATGATAAGAATGATTACTAGATCCATGAAGAACAGGTAGCTTTGTTTGGTGATGTTCCTAAGTGATATACAATAGTTAATGATAGTGTGGCATAACTGTTAATAGCTGGGATCTGAAGCCTGAGGGCAGGGGTTCCGATTTTTTTTTTTTTTTTTTTCCTTGGAAATTTTATAACATAGTGATAATCATGTAGCCCTATACTACACAATGACATTTTCATCAATGAGAAACTGCATATACGATCACGGTCCCACAGGATTATAATAGCATGTTTTTGCTATAACTTTTCTATGTTTAGATATATTTAGACACACAGAAAACTTACCATTGTGTTACAAATGCCTCCAATATTCAGTACAGTAACACGTTGTATGAGTTTATAGTCTAGGAGCAATAGGCAATACCATCTAGATTTGTGTGAGTACACACTATGATGTTTACATGACTACAGAATCACTTAAGGACACCTTTCTCAGAATGTATCCCCATCATTATGAGACACGTGACTATAGTAAACATTTCATTGGATTGTTTTATGCATAGGATTGTGACAATGCACATAAAACACTCAGTGTCAATTCAATACAGAGTAAATGCTCAAAAAAATTCCTTTTAAATAGGTTACACTCTTAGTTAATACGCTGCTCAGGTACTGAATCCCCCATGAAGCCCTAACCTCCCAAATCTAGCTGAGCCAGTTGCTTATCTGCTCTGTTTGCATGCTATCCCTATGTATGATTCTATCACAACCCAGAAAATTATGTTATAGATGATATCACTGTGTTTGTTTCCCTTGTAAACTGTGAAATCCTTTAAGGTAAAGAATCTGAATTTTTACATTGCATTTCATTGTTTTTATCTCCTAGATCTATACAGTACCCAGTACATGGGAAGTCATCCTAAGTGTTTGCTGAATTAATATATGAATACATTATCTTATTTTATTCATCTGAAATACAGGAAAGACTAATGTTTAAACTTCTAGGTTGAAAAGCCAACTGAATAAATTGTTAATTGTGTCATATTAATATCAACGTTCTTCTGGGATTTTTTTGTTTGTTTGTTTTTCTCAGTAAAATTATGGGAGAAAGAGCTCTTAAGTTCTATATGTTAGCAGTATAATTGCCAGCAGTGGATGTACGGGTGTCATGATTCACTGTAAACAGCCTCCACTGCTACATCTCAGCATAGAACATATGTAATGAATGAACTGCAAGTTCCTTCTTAAGAGTCTTCCTTCCAGGCAGATGCTGTAACAGGATTCTTGGGTTGTACAGTCCTGGCAGAATCTGACTGATGGAGCTGAATGAGACTTTGGCCCTCAGGTTGTCTGCCTCACACTTCCTAATGACCTTATCAGAAGACCCGGAGAGGAAAAACACAGAACCGAGAGGAGATGCCATTAGTACACTTGAGCAAAATTGCAGCTACCTCTGGAGAGGGCATGATAAATACTGTCCTCACTGGAGGTAAGGACCCTCATTGCAGCTTTAGGCTCAGGGCAGACTAAGTAAGCTTACTAATGGAACCCAGAGGGTAGCCAATTAAAACACCCCACAAAGCTGTTGCAATTATTTGTTTTAGAGGTCTCCAACATGTAGCAGGAGCAGGAGACAGTGTAGATTCTAGGCTCAGAAACATGCTTCTTTGAGCCAGCATGCACGCTGATTGGCCGAGGACTCCCGTTTTCTGCCCTTAGCTTGGTCTCAGATCTGGCTTGTCTACTTCATACACTAAATTCTCCAGCTGATCTTCTAGGATCTGAGCTTTACCTTTCCATGAGTATAGAATTCCAGAAAGCTCAGAGTCCAAGTTTTACAGTCAGATAAACCTGGGCTTGAATTATTGGTTGTGTTACCTTGTACAAGTTACGTGACTTTCATTAGTCTTGTTTTTCCTCATCTGATAAATAGGTGCTAATCACAGTGCTTTACCTGACAGGGTTGTTATGAGCATTTAACTTAATTTTTTTTCCTGAGATCGGGTCTGGCTCTGTCACCCAGGCTGGAGTGCAGTGGCATGAGCTCCGTTCACTGCAACCTTTGTCTCCTAGGTTCAAGTATTTCTCCTGCCTCAGCCTCCTGAGTAGCTGGGATTATAGGCACCTGCCACCACGCCTGGCTACTTTTTATATTTTTAGTAGATCCAAGGTTTCACCATGTTACCCAGGCTTGTCTTGAACTCCTGACCTCCAGAGATCTGCCTGCTTCAGCCTCCCAAAGTGCTGGGATTACAGGCGTGAGCCACCACAACCAGCTAGCATTTAATTTTCAGCATGAATGTAAAGCATATAAAAGTTTCTGGTACAAGATAAATCCTCAAGTAATATTACCTTTTGTTGTTGCTATTGTTGTTTTTATTACCGTAGCCATTTGAATTTGCCACTGATATAGTTTGGCTGTTTCCCTATCCAAATCTCACCTTGAATTATAATAATACCCACATGTGAAGGGTGGGGCCAGGTGGAGAAAAATGAATAATGGGGGCAATTTCGCTCATACTGTTCTCATGGTAGCGGATAATTCTAACGAGATTTTGTGATTATATAAATGGGAGTTCCCCTGCACAAGCCCACTTACCTGCCACCATGTAAGACCTGCCTTTGCTTCTCCTTCCTCCATGATTGCGAGGCCTCCCCAGCCATTTGGAACTATGAGTCCACTGGACCTCTTTCCTTTGTAAATTACCCAGTATTGGATATGTCTTTATTAGTAGTGTGAGAACAGACTAATACAGCCACCTTGGCCATGATTCTCTTTCTGATGAGACCAACCTAGATAGTAACTCACTCTGGAGGACTAACTGGCTTTCTGATATTGGTCTTTCTTCATCTTTCTTAGGCTATTTTTCATCTTGTCCTATCTCAGACTGGCCCTCCAAACCTGCCCATGTGACACTACCAACCATAAGAATACTGATCTGGCAAATGGCAACTATTTTCACGACAGGTTCTTTGGAATTTGTGTCATTCCTCCAAGTGAATTTAGATGTAATTTAAACAAGAGGCTGTGGATTTTGCAAAGATAAAGATATAAAGGGGGAAGGACACACACACACACACACACACACAAACACACTTTTAAATTTTATTGCATAGACCCTGTTGGGGGAAACAAGATATCACTTCTGGATTCTGCACCTGCATGGCATGGGTGTAATGAAAATGCCTGTCAGGGAAAGTAATGTGTTTAATATTGCCCCAGTCTTAAACATCAGCAGAGATTTCTGCGCATTGCAAATAATTCCAACACCTGCCCATATTACACTGCTCTGTATTTTATCTGTGGTAGGATGATATCAATATGCCAAGCATGAGAAAAAGGATGTTTTGTGAGATTGATGTAGGGAAGCACAAAAACAAGCACATAAAAAGGGCAGCCAAAGACGCCGCAAAGTTCTCAGAAGAAAAGGCCATGATCTCTCCCTGGTGTGCATTGAGTTTATTCTTTTCTCACCAAGTGTCCAGGGACTGTCAAAGATGCTAGTGGCCATGATCAAGGATTTTAAGGAAGATAAAAGGACACTGATTAGAAAAAGCCTTTCCGCAAGTTGTGAGTACCTGGGAGATGAATAACAGATACGGGCTGTTAGGAACCGTAAGGTAAACTAACGTCAGAGTATTTCAGGGAGAATGAGTGAGCAATTCCCAAGAGGCAACAGGGTAACAGGGAGGAAAACTTTGGGACCTGAAGAATGATTGCTGGGGTGAGGGTAGAAGTGAATTTTTCTATAAGGAATACATTTGCATACGGAGAAGCAAGAAAATGGTCTTCAATCAAGATGGATACCATTCTTATGGAAGTAAAATTTAAAAAGAGGACTTAGAGATTATTTTTGGACATATTATAATTGTATATATATATTTATATTATTTTTTATTGCATTTTAGGTTTTGGAGTACAATGTGAAGGACATGCAAGATTGTTGCATAGGTACACACATGGCAGTGTGATTTGCTGCCTTCTTCCCCATCACCTATATCTGGCATTTCCCCCCATGCTATCTCTCCCCAACTCCCCACCCCCTGCTGTCCCTCCCCTATTTCCCCCCAACAGACCCCAGTGTGTGATGCTCCCCACCCTGTGTCCACGTGTTCTCATTGTTCAACACCCACGTATGAGTGAGAACACGTGGTGTTTGATTTTCTGTTCTTGTGTCAGTTTGCTGAGAATGATGGTTTCCAGGTTCATCCATGTCCCTACAAAGGACACGAACTCATCATTTTTGATGGCTGCATAATATTCCATAATATGTGCCACATTTTCCCTGTCCAGTCTATCATCGATGGGCATTTGGGTTGGTTCCATGTCTTTGCTATTGTGAACATGCTGCAATGAACATTCGTGTGCATGTGCCCTTATAGTAGAATGATTTATAATCCTTTGGATATATACCCAGTATATATATATATATTTAAATGGTACACAGTAATGATATATCTATATGGTGTAGAATGATTAACTCAAGCATTAAATATATCCATTATCTGAAATAATTATCATTAATTTCCTTCTAACTACAAATTTGTACCCTTTGAACAACATCTCTCCCTTCCCCAACCCACTGCTTTTGGTAACCACTATTCTATTCTCTGCTTCTATAAATCTGATTGCTTTGGATTCCACATAAGTAAAACCATGCTGTTTTTGTCTTTCTGCGTCGGGCTTATTTCTTCACTTAGCACAATGTCTTCCATGTTTATCCATGCTGCTGCAAATGGCAGACTTTCCTTCTTGTTTAAGGCTGAATAATATTCCATTGTGTCTATACCACATTGCTACATTCTCTTGATCCATTTATCCTTTGATGAACATGTAGGTTGATTCTATACCTTCACTATTGTGAATAGTGCTGCAATGAACATGACAGTGTAGACGTTAGGCAGGCTGATTTCAAGCTCTGGGGATATATACCAGGCAGTGGGATTGCTGAATCATACGGCAGTTCTATTTTTAGTTTTATGAGGAAACTCCATACATATTTCCATCATAATTAAAGATATTTTTCTTAATTTTTATTTATTCTTAGTGCCCATTTTTGGCCTTTGTTGCCTCTTCTCCACTTTTTTGTGATAGCCTCTAAGTGATCTTACTTGTGGCTTCCTTCTCCTTTATTTAATTCTGCATGACCAATGGTTCCCTATTGCCTTCTGAAAAGAGTGTCAGATCCTTTATCCAGGATTCAAGGCCCCCAACTATCTTATCATCGCTATTATCCACTACTTCTTTCTGTTCAGTAGTTCCCCCTTGTCCACGATTTCACTTTCTGCAGTTTCAGTTACCCTTGGTCAACCACGGTCCAAAAATAGGTGAGTATAAAACAATAAGGTATTTTGAGAGAGAAGGAGACTATAATACATTCATATTATTTGTATTACAGCATATGTTGTCATAATTCTCCATTTTATTATTAGTGTCATTAATCTCTTACTGTGCCTAATTTACAAATTAAATTTTATCATAACTATGTATGTATGTATGTATGGATGGATGGAAAAAAAATAGTATATACAGGGTTTGGTGCTACCCACAGTTAAAAGCAACTACTGGGTGTCTTAGATCATTCCCACATGGGTAAGTGGGGACGACTGTACACTAATAGTTATTTGGCATCCAACAGGGTCTGGACTGGATATGGGATATCTCTTCATGAAGGAGACATCTTAGAGTAACTTTGAATTGGTCCCAAATAACGCAGAGAAATGACATTCTTCCTCTGGATGTGTTGCTAAGGGCTCCTGGAGAAAGGATCACCCAGTTCTCCAAATTACACATAAATAACAGAAACACAACAGGAATGAACTTTTCACTCAGTATTTGGAAAGCATGTATAAAAATCACCTGCCTTAGAAGCCACTGGAATGCTTGTTTCAAAATGCTGATTCTTAATCTAACTCCAGGCCTACTAATATTATATAATTTTTGTAAAAAAGAAAATACATTAGTAATATTTATCTGTTTATTCCATGATATAAATAGATATTATAGATATGTATGTGTGCATGTCCTGTATCACATCACAGTGATTGACCTTGGCGTGTAGAAGGCTTCCAATTAGGGATAACAATTAGACTTAACAATTTTTTTCAGTTTCACCTTCTCTCCTGGGCCCTGGATCCACACATGCAAATTTCTTCCACAAGTGCCTCACATCCTACATGGGAGAATATGTCTGTATACAGGGACAGATAAATAGATGGGTAACTGTTAAATGTATACACAAATAACTTAGTGACTAATGTTTTGGGCATGTAACTGATCTATGTATTTATACATGTAATATGTCTACAAGCAGAACTAACGATATAATGTGTGAGGCTTAGTATTAAAAAATGTGAGGCCTTTTGTTTAAAAATTATTAAAACTTTCAAGGTGGTGACAGCAGATCATTAAACTAAGCACACCCTCTTCTAAGTCCAGGACTGCCACGCACCTGAACTCATCCGTGATGTTTATAATGTTCTTCCTATATTTACCATTTTTCCCAAACTTAACTCACCTATTTCTCTGATTCCTTTGTATGTAATCTGACTCTACTATCAAACTTGAATTTAAAAATACCTCACAATTAAAAAAACCATATCATTTTAGCACTTTGGATTATTTTCAGAGCATTATCAGAAAACTTCACATTTAATCATCACAGTGTCCCCATGAGGCAGACATGATTATTATTCCCATTTCACAAATAACTAATGCTCAGAGGTTAATGGACCCATGCAAGACCACAAAATTATTAAGAAACAATATAAGAATTTTAATCCATGAATAAAATCTTAGTATACTTAATTCAAATCTCATACTATTTCCTTCATACTGCATTTGACTATATTTGCAATAAGCTCCTCCAGGGTAGTGTGGATGAACTGTATCTCTTTGCTTCCGCCATCTCTTAACATATGGGCCATAAGAGGTATTCAATAAAGATATGAATAAAGAGCATTTCTCCTTGGGAGTAAAGGAGAAGAGGCCCAGTGTCTCTTCTGATCTCCAAGAGACAAGGGAAGGAGCCAAAACTTTCTTCTTACTAGGTGTCCACCCAGCCCTGCAGCCAAACTCCACGCCTTCCAGAGCATATCACCTAAAATAATCCACCTATCCACACCCCCATCCTCCACATCCGGCCCTTGGTTGTATTCATTTGCATTTTTCCAGGTTGTGTGGAATTTTTATAGCTCTGTTTCTAATATCCCCACCTAGCTGTCATCTCCCCCGTACCACCAATTCTGCAAATTTTAATCTTAATAAATGTATCACTATAGCTAGCTATTAAGTCCTTACAATACATTTAATAGAAACTGGACAACGGATCCTTTTTAAAAAACATGTGGCTGCCTCTCCTTCAATCAATTCATTTCTATTCTCTTTTCCCTTCCTCCAAATTCCTCTACCGCAACAAAATGTTGAGACACAAGTTGATTTTAATTAATTTTTCAAGCTTTCTCTAAAGTTAAGCAAAACATTACAAGTCAAAAGAAAACAACACCCTTGTGACACCACACAGTATGATTAGTGTGCAGTGATTTTTTATATATATGTACATGTTAGCAAGCAGTGCATTTTTTTTAACAGAAATAAATGAGAGAGAAAGAATCTTAATTCACGTCATTTTGTAATCTGCAGATCTAACACACTTTTTAAAAAATATGTATTTTTAGAGACAGGGTCTTACTCTGTCACCCAGGCTGACGTAGACTGGCATAATCAAGGTACACTGCAGCCTTGACCCCCAGGCTAAAGTGATCCTCCCACCTCAGCCTCCCTAGTTGCTGGAACTGCATGCATGTGCTAACATGCCTGGCTAATTTTAAAAAATGTCTTTTTAGAGACAGGGTTTCACTATGTTGCCCAGGCTGGTCTCCAACTCTTCAGTTCAAGTGACCCTCCCACCTTGGCCCCCCAAAGTGCTGAGATTATAGGTGTGAGCCGTCATGCCCGGACAGATCTAACACACTTTAATAAGAAGCAAACTCCACACAAAAAGGTAAATAGAATTTCTCTACACTGGGGAATGGTTAATATTCAGTTTAATGCTATCACCTGTGCTGAAGGAAAGAAGAGTTTTCATATACTTGAAAGTTGTCTTCTAAGCTATTGAGAAATTTCTGTATTAAGGAAAATTTATAGTAATAGTGGCTAACACTTAGCAAATTACGATTCATGTATACATGCATATATACATATACACAGAAATGTAAGTGAACATATGTACATACACACATATATAAATACACATATATACCCACCTATATACCCTATATAGATATTTAATACTTAGAAATACCTCATTGAGTACTTTCTTTTATAAGCTTGTGAGAATGTGAAGGTGAATGCAAGTATATGTATTTGGTGTCTGGATTTAAAACTACTTTGGAAAGCTGACATCTCAGGTTTATAAATATATCTCATTTTCACAGCTTCAGCCAGATTTTCTCATGGCATTGTGAGAAAATATCAATAAAGTGTAATTATTCTCTTGCTGGGCCTTATGTGCAGTAAATTTCCAGATAACCAAATTTTATACAAGTTGAAAATTTCAGAAGGAACATTATTTTAGAGGATCTGGTGTTTGGGGATCTTCAGATAATAATTAGATATGTTAATTCTCTGTAGAATCAAAAGATCTTCTGAAAAGAATCTTATTACTGAATTTCAAATGATCTTAGGTAATTTTTTAACTCAATGCGCTTTGCTCATGAGAGAAATCTAGTGATTATGAGTACAATCTTTACTCAGAGTCATTCATTACAGATTTACACATCCATACCTAATCATTTTGCTTCATGATTATTTTTCAGTAAGGCTTGTGTAAATCATCTCTGGATTAAAGATCCACCGTATGTCTTTACTTGTCTCCTGATCTATGCTTTTCCTTTCGACATTTATTCTTCTCTGAATGAACTTTTTTACTCCAACACAATCCGTGTTAACAATGTCCTAATTGTAGAGAGTAAATGCAAGTGAATAGGTGACAGGAAGGCAAGTGCAAGAATGAGAGAATGACAGAATTCAGAACCAGTCAGTGAATGGGATCATAGATCGTGCTGTAAGGTATGTGTTAGAAATAAGGGCACCGTGGCTGGGTGCTGTGGCTCATGCCAGTAATCCCAGTACTTTGGGAGGCCGTGGTGGGCAGATCATGAGGTCAGGAGATTGAGACCATCTTGGCTAACATGGGGAAACCCCATCTCTACTAAAAATACAAAAAAGCTAGCTGGGTGTGGTGGTGAGTGCCTGTAATTCCAGCTACTCAGGAGGCTGAGGCAGGAGAATCGCTTGAACCCCAGAAGTGGAGGTTGCAGTGAGCAGAGATCGCGCCACTGCACTCCAGCCTGGGCAACAGAGTGAGACTCAGTCTCAAGAAAAAAAAAAAAGAAAGAAAAGAAATGAGGGCACCTTCTTTTAAGAAAGAAAAGAAATGAGGGCACCTTCTTTTAAGTCACTAGGAGGCATTTGCCGAACACTCAGACTTTAATCCACACATCATTCACTCTCTGGTGGAAGGAAGTAATATTCATTTCGTCATTTCAATTATACAGACAAGATCAAAGAGATGACTTGTTGGCTCAAATCTCACAGCAAGCCAAAGGAGATAAAGGTTGCTTGGCCCTTATAACCAGCATTTTCCTCTTATCATACTTTACTGTCAAATAGTTTTTATGGTACACTCAGAGGTAGGTTTTCTCCCCTTTCTTACACAAATACAGGTATGCTATCTTTCATATGACATGAGACAGGTCCTGAAAAGTTGGATATGAATTGATCTCTCATAAATCAAATATTGAAGAGAGGACTAATTGAACTGGTGGACAAGGGAAAAGAGGGAATTCATGCAGTTTCAAGTTTTAAAAACATACTTCATGTGTTTTCAAAAAATGATCAATGTTTTGAAATAATACCTAAAATAATATTTTTAGGCACTGGAGTAACTCACATGAAAAGGAGACCTGCATAAAATAAAAAGTAATTTGCTAATGTCAATAAACATTTTTGTTTAGTTAGATTTCCCTGACCTAGATTTTTTTTCCTAGTGTAGTATTTTCCAAATTGTGTTCCCTGGAGCTGGATATTAATAAGTATTCTGTCAAAGAATATTACGCAGTAAATGGTCAAATGAATTTGGGAAGTCTTAAATAAAAATTTAAAAGACGTATTTAATACAAGATTTCACAGAATATTTAATTTGCTAATAGGCACTATGAATATCTGAGAGAGAGGAAGCAATGTTAAAAAGCTACTCAGGCTGGGCACCATGGCTCATGCCTATAATCCCAGCACTTTGGGAGGTCGGATGGGTGGATCACTTGAGAGTAGGAATTTGAGACCAGCCTGGCCAACATGGTGAAAGCCCATCTGTACTTAAAACACAAAACTTAGCCAGGTATGATGACAGGTGCCTGTAATCCCAGCTACGCAGGAGGCTGAGGCAGGAGAAGGGCTTGAATCTCGAGGTAGAGGTTGCAGAGAGCCAAGATTGGGCCACTGCACTCCACCCTGGGTGACAGAGCCAGACTCTGTCTCAGTAATAATAATAATAAAATAAAGAGCTACTATATAGTATGCATATATATATATATATTTACCATTGACTATGTTTCCTGATTTTTATTCCCAAGGGCCATTCCATAAGACTGATATTTGAGGGAATGTATTTTGGGAACCAGAAGTCTAATGATACTTTTCTTTTAGTGAGACCTCATGTATGTCAGCAATTAATGTAACCAATGCTGGGCTAAAGGTATAGCCCCAGTAAGCACATTTCTGTTTGTTTGTCTGTTATGAGAGGAAATATCCTTTAGGTATTAAACTGAGAAAGCCTTAATCACTCCCAAAGGTGAAAGTGCTATTTCCTTTATAACCAAAAAACATTGCTCAAAAGAAATGTTTTAACATGTCACAAGTATTTTCTCCCACAATTATTTACATCCTTCCCTCATGTCAGGCCCTTCATTAAGTCAAATAGCAGCCAGGTTAGACTTGGTTTAATCCAAAAGAATATTTAGAAAAATATCCCAAACCAAACAAATAAAACTTACCATGGTTCTTCAAAAGGGTCTCTTAATGGTTATTCTTTATTATTTTCTAGGAATACCATGGGACTTGTCTTTAGAATTTATCTGGAAAAGCTTTCTAAATTGAAGTCTAATCCTCTGTTATAACGTTTCTGATCAACAGACACACACACACACACACACACACACACACACACACAGACAGCAGTTATACTAGAGTAAAAATTTCTGGACCACTGCAATTTGCAAAAGAAGTAAAGTTATTCCAAGAGTTTTCTAAGGTAGAATATGACCCAGTTTCTCTAAATGGCAACTGAATTAACCGAAGTTCATTATAGGCTCTTAGAACCAAATCACGGATTATAGTAGGTGTATCTACGTCAAAGCCCACGTGATATAAAGACCTGTACAAGAAGGCAACTGTAGATTACAGAGGGTCTTGCTAGGCTAGGCAGCACTGGGCATATCGAGTTGTGCTGGAGTGTATGTGGATGAACTCACCAGCTCTTTCCTACCGAACCCTGAGCCTTATTTAACTTTTTCTATTCAGCACATTGCACTCAGTTGACACCCATGATATGTTTGTTGAAGAGGCAAATGTAGTAATGAACTGGGGGTGAAAGGATTCCATCTAGATTAACAGTATTACAAACTAAATCTCTAATGAGATTTCAAGGCAATAAAGGTGGTTGGAGTGCTGTGGAGACTTGCTGCTAGAACTTACTAGTTAGTAAGATTGACTAACCTATGTTTTCAGGGAAATGTAACAGACTTTATGTGACAGAATATTCATGAGGATTAATGAGCTCATTTGGGGAAGGTATTTTGAGATCCCTGGAGGAAACATGAAAAGATTTTAAGTAGTTTATATTTAACGAATCACTCTCTCAGTTATCTAACGAGAACCCTGTCTCAGCTGCTATAGTATTTGTTTTGCTGCATAATAGTTATGCATGTATGGCAACCACTGTACATAGTACATTATGTCATAGGTTTATATTTTACGCCCTGTACTTGATGAGGTGCTATAAGAAAATTTTATGGTAGAAGAAAGTTGGATTCCTGCACTTGGTTTGTGTATCTGCAGGATGCTAATGGTGAAAATTCCTTCCTGACCATTTCGGGTAATCAGTTTATTCCCTGAAGCATGAGATCTGATTACCTTTATCTGTACTTCACACACATGCAGTATATTGGATCTGTTGCCCTAACTGAAAGAAATTCTGATGTGGTACCTGCAATTTAAGGAATTTCTCCAACTAGAAAGCCAATGTCATTAAAAGTGAGCAACCTGTAAGGGAATTGTAGGAAGAGATGGTGCTCTAATAGTAAGAGGCTTGATATCCAGGAAATATGAAGGATTTTTCTAAAACATCTGAAAGACAAGAAAACTGTATTTGGGGCTGGGTAATTGATATGGGAATTTTAAACTTTCAAGAATGAGGTTCTGCTGTGAATACAATTTCAAGCGAACAGATACGTATATATCAACTCACTCATCCTACATTTTGTGTCTTAAAAACTGATCTTAAAATATGTTTTAATACGATCAGATTAAGGAAATGGAGATGCACTTGGAGCGCACGTGCGCGTGCACACACACACACACACACACACACACACACACACACTCTGAAGTGGCAAGGGGCAACAACTCCATATGCCATAGGATGAAAACTGATGGGCTCAATTTTCATAGCCGCAGCCAGACAAAAATAGGATCAAATCCAGATTCTAATATTCTCTGGCCGTATGACCTGGGCCAAACTGCTTATGTGTTTTAAGCCTCAGTTTTCGCCTCACAGTGTATAAAATTCTTTTTAGGTTCCTTCTGCGTCCAATCACTTTCCTAGGTGTTCATGTCCTCATATGAGACCAATAAAGTAGTAGCAAATTAAAACTTTTAATACTAAGTATTTTAAAATTTTCTTTCCACTGAGCTGTTGAAGTCTCAACTTCCCTCTCCCATCACCCCCTAGACCTCACCTTACCATCACCAGTTTCACATTTTATTTCCAAAGAAATGGTCATCTTAATTATCCTGAATAGAGGACTACTATTTCGTAAAACAAAAGCCTGCTGCTGTATGCTTTAAAAGCAGTTTATCTATTCAAATCAAAGCATGCTTCTAAGACAAGCTAACAACTGCCAGTAAGTGACAAAATTGAGTTCTTTCTTTTGGTAAATTAGCAAAGAAGTCAGAACATATTGACTATTTGATCATTGAATACCTCTGACTCTTACCTTTCAGCTCTGAGCTACATGGTAGCCTTAGTCCTTAATCTGAGGGAAGTATGCCTGGAGAAACAAATTAGTATTGCCATCTTCCATCTATCTGACAGACGAGCACCAAATTATCCTACTGAAACAGTGAGATACTTTTACGCTAAAGTCGACTACCAAATGGGTGTGAGGTGGGGGATGCAAAGGATATTTGGTGTTCCTTAATTATCTGTTTGCTCATCTGTGCCACTCATCACTATGACACTAATAAGCACCCACGTTGGCTTAGACTAAAACTTAGGAGAAACAAATGCTATCTCAGCCTTTGACTATTAGGAAACTAATCGTATTAAGGGAATAAATGGCAAGTGGTCTATTCAGATCCCTAAAGTCATTTTAAAGAGCTCTCTTTAGCCTCAGGGTAACACTTTACCAAGTTCCTCTACCCAATAAAATAAAAATACTGAAAGCAATCAGAGAGAGTCAAGACAGCCCGATGGCATGATCCCAGGAATCAAATTATGTAGTCTTGCTTTTGAGCATCTTTCCCTGAAATAAACACTACTTTTTTACTTAAGGAGTGAGAAAGCCCTTAGGTTTCATCAACCAAGAGTCATAAGATACTCTAGAATATTTTAACATACCAAATAGGTGCCTTAAATAAATATATGTGACACTACAGTGGTTCATAATAGCTTAAGAAGCATTCTCATTATCTCTTGCATACCACGAAAAGGGTAAAAGGCAGGACAAGTATTTTTCTCCCCATTTTACAGAGCAGTAAAAGGAGACTCAGAAATAGTGAACAGCAGGAGGTCACATTACTAGCAAGTGTTATGACTCCTTTAAGAACTTAACCTTCTAGTTCCCAGGTGAAAGTCCCCTTTATACTTTAGAATCCTACCTGTACCTGCCGGCAGAAAGTGGGCAGCAGAAGAGAGAGTCATAAAAGATGCTTGCTCCATGAAATGAATTAATTAGGACACTAATTCACCAAATAAGAAATGTTCCTTTGTGAATCACCAAAACCAGTGAACTTTTCAATGGAATGAAATGACCTTTCAGGCTGCAGCTGCTCCCTTGGAGAATTTAAATTATAAACCAGATCAAGAATGTTGGTTGCTTCAACCTGTGGCACTGCTTTCTGTGGCTAACTCACAAGATGGAAGGTGGATTGATGCCCCACTTACTCCTGTAGGGAAGAAAATGACTATTGCTTCAACCTTCTTGAGAAATCTTCAGTTTATGTAGCTGAGATGCTGATGTTGTGCTAGAATCTTCCAGCCAGGCAACGCTTATCTATTTAAAGACACAAGCAGGGACCACCAGGTCTCTCAGCACCCAACAATGATAGGAGAGTGTTGCTTTGGTTACGTGAGGTGGCAATGCTCACATGACGCTTTTTTCTCACAGCAGCCTTCTCTCTTCAAAACCATTACTCAAGAAATCTACCCTAAATTC
The DNA here is from genome assembly GCF_001604975.1 of Cebus imitator. Classification (NCBI taxonomy): domain Eukaryota; kingdom Metazoa; phylum Chordata; class Mammalia; order Primates; family Cebidae; genus Cebus; species Cebus imitator. The sequence goes on along the minus strand of NW_016107660.1, from coordinate 130,098 downwards.
CCTTTGGAGAAAAAAAAATGAAATATTTTGAGTCTACTGTACGATTTTTCCCCAGAGCCTTTTTCTTTTCCAGATGCTACTTTGAAATGCTCAGGCTCAAGTCCAGATACAAAGTGCAGCAGATTGCTTCATTTAGTTACTCTGAACCTCATTATGGCTCACCTCTGGGTATGTAATCAGCCTTTTATTCACCTAACAGGATCATTCTCTACTAAGGTGTTCATTTAAAGACGTTTCCCCATGGGGTCCATCTTTCAGAGAGCTCCTGGGAGTGCTGATAGGAAGCATGTGCATGCTGAATATTCATGGTTGCCAAAAAGTTACCCCTGCCATTAGGTCTAGCGGCCCTTCAGCTAGTCGAAGGCTCTGTGGCTGCACTAGATCTACACAGCACAGGCTAGTCGCTGGTGATGCAAAGGAGGAAAAAGACAGAGACACACTAGGACAAGACAGACAGCTGGCAAATTATATCCAAGGGGGCTGCTGTCCACTGGGAGAGCGGTCTTGCTTCCCGGGGTAATTCATCTTCCTGACACCTCCCCTTCCCAGGAGTTAGTTTTCGCCAACATACTTTCTGTACCTGACAAACAGGACGGATCTGTCTTTACTCCTCCATCCTGCTGACAGGCAGAAAGAGTCACCGCTAGTGCCTTCAGCCTTTCCCTTCTCTCATGACACTGCTATTTATCTACCACCCAATTTATTGATAATTATCAGAGACTTCAGGGAGTGTAGTGATTAGATAAAAGAATCTGGCCAGAGTTGGATGGCACTTTGTGTCGAAGTTTCCCAGGGCTGTGTGCCCCTTCAACCCTACTTTAAATCAAACAAATGGGAAATGACTGAGCTAAGCCTAAAAACAGAACAGATTTCAACTTGGAGATGTCTGATCAATTAAGTATTAAATTTCACTCTAATTAAACTGATTTTAAAGGCACAGAAATCTTATAAACTATGCTTAATGGAGAATAGAGAACACACTATTTTAGATGACTTCTTAATGAAAGGAAGAAACATTCTATATTTAAGATGTTTACTCAGGCAAGTATAATGTCGATGTAGGGAAGAAAAAAAGACTGTGATGGAAATTTAATTAACTTGGGTCCTAGTCCTGGATGGCCAGGCTGCTAAATAGCTGTATGATTTTAAATCTCTTCCTTAACCTCTCTGGGATTTTAGTGTGTTAGTCTGTAAGAAAGGGGTTGTTAACCAATGACCTCTTTGTTCCATTCTTGGGCTAAAACTCCATCTGGAACCTCATTTCCAAAGTGATGTGCAAAAAAGGTGTAATATGCATGCCAATACTGCTCCCTTCTAAAAAAACTAAAAGGCAAACTTCAGCAAATGTGTAATCCAGAAAGAAATATGGTATATTTATATTTCTAATTGACGATCTAATTTTTGATAAGAAGAACTTTCAAAGTTTCCCAAGCTTCAAACCGGCAACGTAAGTCTCCTGTCTTTGGAGACCTCAGGCAGGCACCAGGTGCAAATCAGTCAGCTATAGCTAATGTATTTTACTAATGAGCCCAAGGCACAAACATACCCTTTCTCTTTCTCCTTATACATGGAGAAAGGACTCAAAACATGTTGGCTGTCTCTTTAATTATCTTTACCTACCAATTGCCTCTTCTAAGACTTTGACACAATTCAGTGTCCTCTAACGTCAGGTAAGAAGCTATTTCTGGTGAAGCAGGGTGGCATTAAACCTTAGTCTTAGCCAAGCATCTGACTGGCATTGCAACATTTGTTATATTTGTTGCTTTATCAAATCTAAACCTCATGCACTTTAAAAAAAAATTACGGGAGTTCCTCAAATGATTATTTGCAATAGGTACATTTTTTAGATTTTAAGTAACCAATTATTTAATATCCCAAAAAAGTATTCCAAGTGTTTACCCCTCCTCCCTACCCCTAAGAATTCAAGCACAAGAAGCTTTATCTGTGAGACTTCTACAGCAGAGCCCCTAAAAGGATAAGCTACATGACTAGCACTTCAGGGAAAGATTTTGCTATCTCTCAAGAACTGTCAAAGGTCTAGGAGTTGACTAACATCAGTTCCATTAAAAAGGTCCTCAGCTAACAGGCAAACTAATCTGAAAAATGGAATGTCAGGGCAGGCAAACATATCTGAATGCACAGGTCTTTCTGCAATATGTAGTTTCTTCTTCCCTTAATGTTGTGAGTATCCTGTTTGCTTTGACCTATTTAAATCATTAGTTGAAAAATGCCCTTTCTATTGCTTTGGGGAAAGATGTCACTGGCACATTTGAGGTTAGGGTCTGTCTTACCATTGGAGACATTAGGTAAAGAGGTAAGAGAAGAAAGGAAGGAAAGAGGGGAAGGGGAAGAGAAGGAAAGGAGGGAGAGAGGGAGGAAGGAAAAAGACAGAGAAAAAGAAAGAAAAGAAAAAGGGAAAAAGAAAAGAAATCAGAGAAGCACAACAAAGTGGTCCTATCAGAATATATACTGCCTTTGGTGATCTGATGAGGTTGGGTACAATTCACCAATAGAAAGTTATTCATTTGGGTTAAAATGAAACCCTTTGACAAATAACAAACATGCACAGAAATAACATATTTAACCCTTTGGTGACATTTTCTTTAATCACACTCCTTCCAAATAGAGTTAGCTAAGAAGTTGAGTCATGCATGGCTAAATAAGATTCAGGATACGAAAACTTCATAACGTAAAGAGTAGAAAAGGTGTGCATGTGACAAGGTAAGAAAACACCAACCTACACAGGGAAGTATTACCATGAAGGTATAAGGTGAAAAGAAAAAGATGCACGGAAGGCAGTGCTACCAACAGGACCCTTGAGCATTGGAATCACTGGTGTGCTTCCAGTGTCTACAACGATGCTGGGTACCCAGCAAGTGCCCAATGATAAGTGTTATATAATTAATAGGCTTTCTTCAAATAAACTTTCTAAATATAAATATGCATTCATATAAAGTTTATATATATATAAATATATACATATTTCATTTTAAAATGGATGTAAAAAGAGGAAGAACATCAAAATATGACTGAAATCTGCTTTGGAAAACTCTAAATGAGTATGTCTCCACATTTGGTATAAAGTCATTAAACAGAGGTGAAATCAAAATGGGAGACAATGCCTGTTTACCCTGAGGCTTTACCAGTAATACGCCTCTTAGGCTGTTTACGAGGTGCATGAAAATAGAAAGTGATACGTGAACAGTGTAATAAACACATGAAATGAAACAATTCTGGGGGTAAGTGAATGGAGTTAAGCAAGCAATACTTAAGTTAAAATAACTTCTGATACATTGGGATTGGGGGGACAATTAGGAGAGAAACAAGAGGAACTCACAATTAATGTGCTCAAGGCTGCCGCCAAAAAATAGCCCTGAAGATAAGATGCTAAACAATTCTATGTGGTCCTCCACCGTGTCCATAAAGTAATTTATTGTCTATCAAGATATATCTGATGTTCTTATATCAAATGTTTTCCATTAAGTAGACTTAATTCTCAAATCAGCTAGTTTATAAAAGGATAGATTAAAAAAACATATTACACAGAAGCTTGGCTTTCTGTTTTTGTTATTGACATTTGCCATGTTTGTTTGTTTGTTTGCTTTGAGAAGGAATCTCTCTCTGTCACCCAGGCTGCAATGGCACAGTCTCAGCTCACTGCATCCTCCGCCTCCTGGGTTCAAGCAATTCTCCTGCCTCAGCCTCCTGAGTAGCTGGGACTATAGGCACATGCCACTATGCCCAGGTAATTTTTTTTCTTTTTGTATTTTTAGTAGAGATGGGGTTTCACCATTTTAGCCTGTATGGTCTCGATATCCTGCACCTCAGCCTCCCAAAGTGCTGGGATTACAGGTGTGAGCCACCGTGCCTGACTACAGTTGCCATGTTTTGATAAAATTGTTTTCACCCTCACATTTAGCTTTTCCTACTTAGTCCTGATGGGAAGTCACCTTGTTCAGCTGCAGATAACCTGCGGAAGGAAGAACCATGACTCCTCAAAGATGTCCACATGCTAATCCCCAGAACTGTGAATATGTTAGGCTCCATGGTAAAAGGGAATTTGGTTGCAGGTGGAATTGAGGTTGTTCAGCAGCCAGTCTGAAGAAAGGCAGATAATCCTGGATTATCTGGGTGAGGCCAATCTAATCACATGAGTCCTTAAGAAGGGACAAAGAGGCAGAAGATTGCAGGCTTTGAAGATGGAACAAAGGGACCATGGGCTAGGAATGCAGTAGCCTCTAGAAGTTGCCAATGAACCTCAGTTTTCAGCCAGCAAAAACCACAGATCTCTGTCCTACAACAACAAGAAACTAAATTCTGAAAACAACTCAAACGAGCAGAAAACATTTACCTCAGAGCCACCAAAAGAAACCCAAAGTGGTTTCTAACACATTATTTATATTTAATTTACTTTTATTTTTCAAAATAATTTCAACTTTTATTTTAGATTCAGGGGGCACAAAGTGTTGATGCCTTGGTTTTAGACTAGTGCCACCCATAATGGAGTCCTCACTTGCAAAAGTCTAAGATAGTAGGTTTTATGTTGTTTTAAATTGCAAAAGGTAGGGCGATTTGTTACAGCAGTGATGGGAAATTAAAACATAAGCCAATTGTTCCATGATAATTCCTGGGAATCCCTACCTGTTAGGATTATATTGAGAAAGACAAAGTAGAAAGAAGCCTAGAGTGACATTAAGTGCACATGAGGCTATCTATGGCCAAGGAGGGAAGCTATGTGATCAGGGACTGTTGCTTCCTTTTTCTTGTAAAACAAGATATGTTGGCTTTTGGTTTTATCTTACTTTGCATTTAAGGGTTTGCTTTTTTTTTTTTTTCCAAACCAGAATCTGTCCAACCTATCTCAGTCCATTAACTGGCAGCAACACTGACACCTGGAACAGGTGGCTGCCAAGAACTCTTCTGATGACTATTCCTCATTAGGCTCCCTGCTTCCTGGAACCCTGCCTCCATATCTGGCTTCCAAAATCTAGTTCTGGTCACTCCTCTTTGGTAACCTCTATGGATGCCCCTCAGTGGCCAACTGGGCTCTGCAGCCTCCTTGACTTCTGTATTAGTTTCCTAGGTGGCTGTAACCAAGAACCACAAACTGAGTGTCCTAATAGATTAATTTTCTCACCATTTCTCACTGTTTTGGGGGTCACAGTCTGAAATCAAGATGTGAGCATGGCCACAGTTTTCTATGACAGAAATCTTTACTTTCTTTAGATAGCAATCTCTGGTGATTCTTGCCACCCTACTGTATAACTCCAGTCTCTGCCTTTATCATCACTGGCCAACTTCCGCATTGTCTGTGTCTTCACATGATGTTCTTCTCTATGTGTGCATCTGTCTCTGTGTCTTTTCCCTTTTTATTATAAGTATACAAGTCATACTGGAGTAAGAGCCCACCGACTCGAGTGTGATCTCCAAATAAGGTCACACTCTGAGGTTCCAGGAAGGACATGAATTTTGGAGGGACACTACTCAACAAAGTATAATTCATAACTCTGAACAGGTCCTAGGTTTTGGCATCTTTTTAAGCTAGGTGATTCCCTCTGCCCACCATTACTTTGGCCAGTGAGTGCTGCCCTGTGAAGTAATAAGAATATGTAGAGTATCATATGTAAGAAACTAAATCAATAACTACATTATTGTAATTATTAAAGTTATAAATGACTTTATATATCCTCAAGTGATTCACACATGCCTCATCTGTGCCTCATATTGATGATGGTAATCCAATTCTCATTATCTCCATTTTGTAGGAGGATAAACAGAAACATATCAAAAAAGAATACATTGTAAAAAATAACACAGTTAGCTGACCACCAAGTAAGGCTAAAGACATCCTGACTTCTAGTCCCAATTCTGGGTCTTCTTTTTACAGTCACAGTAGGAAAAAATTACTCTTGGAGCTACAACTGTTTAAAGAAGACTGTTACCAAGAATTGAAAAGGGCACAGTAATGATCTGTCTCATCTCTTACCACTGCCATAGTGCCTACATGCTCTCTCTAATTTGCCCTGTTGCTGATGATTCCTTTTTTCTTTCTTTTTTCCACCCCAGAATGAGATAAAATAGAAATTCAGAATCAACACATGGTAACATCATTCCTTCTCCACTGTCATGCATAGAACGTATCTGAACATCACAGTAAAGTCACATGTGATAACTCGTTATTAAAACACATTCACTTAAAAAAATGCCAGACATACAAAAAGTTCAAAATCCTATGTTTGCCATAGTGCTGAGAGGCAATCCCTTTTGTGTTTTAAAATAGTGCTTGATTTATTATCAACAGGCATACTGTTGATAATCTGGAAGAGGTTGGAGCAAAGTGCTAAAAAATGTCTAAACTGTAGACTTGTTTTTGAAAGGGGCAGGGAGCCAGCTGTTCTGTATTTATTCCCATGATCTCAATTACTGCTCATGGGTCAGGGTCACCATTACACTACATTCATTTGAGTAAACACCACTTTTTTTCTTATAAGAAATGTGATTTAAAAACATGACATTCCCATTAAAAGTATTTAATTGCTCATAGAGATAAATAACTGCATTCCTTCAGATTGTCAAAAGAATTTCGAAAAGAGAAGATGGCAGCAAATTTCTAAAAGGAAAAACGAGAGTAAATGAACAGGATAGAAGAATATTAAAACAAAAAGTTAGAAATGCCTAGCAGGAATCTGTACTTCAAAAATCTAAGATCCTTGAAACATTAATGTGGAGGGGAAAATCCATAAGACAGATCAGCAGAGTAATGAACAATGTCCCTGACTCCAAGGTGTACTTCTGACAAACTCTTTACATATTTGGTTTCTGCCTGTCCTTCTCTTTAGGTAGAGAACTGAGATGCAAGTCTCCTGGTTCTAATTTTTGGCAAATTCACTAAGACTTCTTAATCACGTTCATTTCATGTCACTGGAATGATTGTGAAAGAGGAAGCCAGCGGAGGTCAGTTTTACTCAGATGAAACCAGAAAAATAGAAGATAATCTCTAAGAAAGATTACTGGGGCTTTGGTTATTTCATTGTTCTCTAACTGTATAATTAAAAGCATGATGTAACTGTCAAGAGAATGAAAAGATACGCCAGAATGGGAAAACATATATGAAAAAGACATAATGATAAAGGATTGTTATCCAGAGTATATAAAGAACTCCTAAAATTCAACAATAAGAAAACAGCAGATGAAAAATGGCCAAAGATCTGAACAGACATCTCACCACAAAGGAAATATACATGGTAATAAGCATATGTGAAGATTCTCTGCATCATTTGTCATTAGGGAGATACTAATTAAAAATGAGATGCCATTATACATCAATTAGTATGGTCAATATTTAAAACACTGACAATATTAAATGCTGGTGAAAATGTTGAGCAACAGAAAGTCTCATCTATAGATTGTGAGACTGCAAAATGGTACAGCCACACTGAAAGACAGTTTTGCACCTTCTACAAAACTAAACATACACTTACCATAGAATCCAGCAGTTGTGCTCCTCAGTATATGCCCAAAGGAGTTGAAAACTTATATTCACACGAAAATATACACACAGGTGCTCATAGCAGCTTTATTCATGATTGCCCAAACTTAAAACCAACTAAGCTGCCCTTCAGTGGGTGAATGAATAAATAAACTGTGGTATATCCAGACAAGGTAATATTATTCAGCAATCAAGAGAAATGAGCTATTGAACCATAAAAAGATATGGAAGACACTTAAATGCATATTACTAAGTAAAAGATACCCATCTGAAAAGGCTACATACTATATAACTCTAATTATATGACATTTAGAAAAGGCAAAACTATGGGGAGAGTAAAAAGATTAGTTGACTGCAGTTGGGATGGAGTGAGGAAGAGAGCACAGAGAACTTTTAGGGCAATGAAACTATTCTGTAGGATACTATGATGGTGACACATGAGAATAATGTACAACACCAAGAGTGAGTCCTAGTGTAAACTATGGACTTTGGGTGATGACGTGTCAATACAGTTGCATCAATTGTAAGAAATGTACCACTCAGGTATGGAATGCTGCTAATTGGGAAAGCTATCATGTGTGGTGGCAAAGGGAAGAGGTTTACGAGAACTCTGTACTTTCTGCTTAATTTTACTATGAACCTAAAACTTCTCTACAAAACGAAGTCTATTCAAAAGGAAAAAAAAATCCAACCATAGTAAACAAAATATTATCTGCCTAGAAGCCTCTGTTTTCAGTCTTTCAGGTGCTAAAGGATGACTTCTCTAAGGCAATAGCCTACTGAAAAGCAGATCTGAATCTCAGTTTACAGGTGTGAAACTAAGAAATAAAGATAGCATGCAGTTTTCCAACATAAAGTGAAAGGCAGAGATACTTCATCTGGGAACTATAAACTATATTCCAATAAAGACCCATTGCCAAAATTATAAACTCACTTCAGTTATATGACCTATAAAATAGCTTCTCATAAGTATACTTACAAAGCAAGGCAGTGGGAATTTGCTTGGTCTTAAAACCAATGCTGTTCAAATGTAACACACTGAAAGATAGTGTTTATTTTGCTTTTGCATACTTGTCCCCATTTTGGTGGGAAAACAACTATGTCTCTACAGCATCATTAAACTAATTTGGGTTGAAGTGGTACATAATGTAACACAATCAGAGAACCATACCATTCTGGCAAAACTGTGTTGGGATGCTAAAATTATATGACCATCAGATATAGAAAGAAAAATAACTGTCTATTAGAAGTTGTGAATCCTTGCGTTTTCTCTTAGAAGTCCCAGACCGGGGCTGCACGTGGTGGCTCATGCCTGTAATCCCAGCACTTTGTGAGGCCGAGGCAGGCGGATCACCTGAGGTCAGGAGTTCAAGACCAGCCTGGCCAATGTGATGAAACCCTGTCTCTACTAAAAATATCAGAAATTAGCCAGACGTAGTGGTGGGCGCCTGTAATTCCAGCTACTCAGGAGGCTGAGGCAGGAGAGTCTCTTGAACCCAGGAAGCAGATGTTGCAGTGAGCTGAGATCCCGCCACTGCACTCCAGTCTGGGCAACAAGCGCAAAACTCTGTCTCAAGCGCAGAAGTCTGTGGAATCCTTTTGTAGAGATCTTGAGCTATTCAGGTCTTCTTAGTATCTCAGTGTACCTTCAGGGGTACAATTTGGAAAAGTCTCTGCTTTACTTAGTAAATCTTTCCACCAAAGCAATGCTAATTGACAGAGGCTGATCTTGCTTCCACGTTGTACTAATGGTAATGATAACATTATGAATAAAATAGCATTTACTGGCCAGGCACTGCGGTTCACATCTGTAATCCTAGCACTTGGGAAGCCAAGGAAGAAGAATTACTTGAGGCCAGGAGTTGAGACCAGCCTGGGCAACATAGCAAGACCCCATCTCTACAAAAAAATAAAAAATAAAATTAGCTGGGCACGGTTTGCCTGTAGTCTTAGCTCCTCAGGAAGTTGAGGCAGGAGGATTGTTTGAGTGCAGGAATTCGAGGTTACAGTGAGGTATCATCATGCCACTGCATTCTAGCCTGGGGGACAGAGCAAGACCCTATCTCCAAAAGCGTGTGTGTGTGTGTGTGTGTGTGTGTGTGTGTGTGTGTGTGTAATAGCATTTACTGAGTGCCCACCATATAAATCTATGTTTCACTTACATGTATATTCTTTTAAAAAATAAAAAATAGATCTTATATTTTAGAGCAGTTTTGGGTTCACAGCAGCATTAAATATATATTTTTTTCACTTCCACCAGCACCACCCTAACACAGGCACCATCATATCTCACTGGGGCTATTACAAGAGCTTGCTAACCAGGCTTCTCCCTTTACCCTTGCCTGTTTATTTACAAAATTAGGTAATTTATCGCCTTGCTAAAAGTTTTATAAATGATGATCATCAGAATTACAATGAATCCCACCTCCTCTTCCTGGCTTACATAATCAGGCTTCCGTCTACCCATCCAATCTTACTTTTCTCACTTTCCACCACATTACTGATTAGATCCAGGCTTTCTGGCCTTTTGTGTTGTTGTCTCAAATAAACCAATCTTATTTTTGCCATAAGACTTTTCTTGGATTAACAATTCTCCGACTTAGATGCGCTTGTCTGGTCCTTGCAGAGCTGCCTTTCATCATTTGAGTCTCAGACTTGTCCTATTCAAATAACCTAAAGTATCTCCCAATCACACTTTTCTGCTTCATCCTTTCTTTACCCTAGCTTCTATCAGAAAATGACATTGTCTTCTCCTCTTTAACTTACTTGTTGCCTTTCTCTCCCATTCTGCAAAGTGTGGCTGTCTAGTTCATGTCTATATACTCCATGTGCGGAACACAATCTTGGAATACTCATGTGCTCAAAGGTTTGCTGAATGAAAAAATGGATGATTTTAATTCCTAAAATCATCTTCTGAAACAGGTACTCTATATTCTCCCAGTTTTTGGAGGCATTGTAGGAAATCTGTCAGAGTGGCGGGAGAAGCTATAGAGAAAGGAGCAGGCCTTCTGAAAGGTCGGAAGGCTCTGCATAGCTTTGGTGGGGAGGGGGAGAGAACAGCTGAAGGCAGCTGTTCTCTAACCCTGAGGCAGAGGGTGAGAAGTCTGTGCAAGGGGGTGAAGGGGAAGTTATCTTGATCAGGCTTGTTTGTTTGAAGTTGTCCAGGAACTGACCTTTGAACATCCACGAGAGTGACATTTCCCTAAAAGGGGAACAATAAATGTTAATTACCTACAGATTGTGTTTGCACAGGCTTTCAGCATTGTGCCTGAATTGAATAAAAGCATGCAGCGCCACTTCTGCAGGCTGCACTTTGGCTATTAAAGTCAGGCAGTCCCCTAGCTGCTCTTACACTGCATACCTGTGTCTGAGTACTCTTTTCATCCATCAGTCAGGGTCAGTGGGACAGATTCAGCAAGGTATCATGAGATAAGATTGTTAAACTTATTAAAGGTAGCAGAGCCAGGATTCAAACCCACATCTGTCTGAATTCATAGTGGATCTGTCCAGCAGACTGACCACACAATCAAGAAAATGTGTTTATACACAGGAACATTTCATATACTTGCGGGTACAAATTATAGAATTTTCCAACATCTAGTCGAAACAAAAGAAAAACATTCTATATTCTTAGAAGTCAACATGAGAGCAATTATGAGATCAATATTTCAGTGGTTCAATGATATTATTAAGGAAACAGGTCCCTTTCAGCTTTCTGCTTTGAATATTGGTGTGTGGGCTTTATCTACACACTAGATATGAATCCAACAGTGTCCGCTGGGAACTAATCTGTTGAAGAGGGAAGAGGCAAATGAATGTCTGTTTAGATTAGAATTTAGATCTTATTGATAAAAGTGCAGTCATGTAACTAAACGTTATAATTAAACATCTTTTTCTTTTTTCATACAGTTTACAAAGTGTTTAAAGCAATAATTCTCAAGATTGGCTGCACATTAGAATCACCTAAGGAGCTTTTAAATGTTGATGCCTGATCTATACCTTAGACCAATTAAATCAGTGTATCTAGGGGAAGAAGCAGGGTACCAGAGCTTTTTGTTTTGACTTGATTTTAATTCTGTAGATGATTATATTGTGCAACAAAGACTGAGAACCACTAGAACATCACTTGTGTATGCTAACCTGCCTGGACATTACTATTTCTACTTTTTGATAATTCATTAACTTATCTTCTCACTTATATGTTCGCATATGTTTCTTACTTTTTCATCTATGATATTTGATATGGTTTGGATGGTTTGTTCCCTTCAAATCTCACGTTGAAATGTTATCCATTATGTTGGAGATGGAGCCTGGTGGGAGGTGTCTGGGTCACGGGGATGCAATGAACCTCATGAACGGTTTGGTACCCTCCTCTTAGTCATGAGTGAGTTTTCTCTGCAAGTTCCTGTGAGATCTGGCTGTTTGGAAGAGTGTGGCGCCCCACCGTTCCTCTTGCTCCCACTCTTGTCATGTGATGTGCTGCTCCTTCTTCACCTTCCACCATGAGTAAAACCTCCCTGAGGGCTCACCAGAAGCTAAGCAGATGCCAACACCATACTTCCTATACAGCCTGCAGAACAGTGGGCCGATTAAATCTCTTTTCTTTATAAATTATTGAGCCTCAGGTGTTCCTTTATAGGCTCACAAAATGGACCAACATAATGTACCTACAATATTTATTAAATAGTTACAGTTAAATAAGCTATACAAATGAAAAAAAGTAATATTGATTGGTCCTTATATATTACCTTAAAGCACTCTTTAGAAACATAAAGAAAGGCAGTGTTTCAAATATAGAACATTTTTAAGTGAGCCATCTTACATTAGCAAGATAAAGTGCCTGATACACTTCTCAATGAAATATTACAAAGGTACATAAGTTTTTACTCTTTTATCAGATGACCAAACAATATCGTAGAGAAATATATTTTTCAAAATTTAGGTGTAACATCTTTCATTCAACTCGCTTTTTTGCAATGTGACCTTTTCACCCCTGTGCCAAGAAGTGAGGCTCCTTCTCTCTCTCTTTGAATCTGTTTGGCCTGAGTGATTTGCACGTAACAAATGAAATGTGGTGGAGATGTCACTATGTGCCTCCTGAGGCTAGGTCAGAAAAGGCAATGCAGCTTCCACCTGGTTCTCTTGGAAGGCTCCCTTTCCAGATACTTCCTTTCAGGACGTATCTCTCAGAAGCCCAGCCATCATGCATGAAAAGCCTGAGTCACATGGAAAAGCCACACCATCTCAGCTAAGTTCAGCTTTCAAATCATCCCGTTCCAGGCATCAGACACAGACACATGAATAAAGAAGCCTCCAGGTAATTCTAGGTCTCAGCCATGCCTGTCACTTCTAGCATTTCAGTTCTTCCCAGTTGAGATCACAGACATCAGGGAACAGAGACAAACCATCCTCACCATCTTCACTGTGCCCTGTCCAAATGTCTGGCCCTCAAAATCCATGACATCATAAAATGCTTGTCATTTTTAATCCATGAAATTTGGAGTGGTCTGTGACACAGCCATGGATAACCAGAATAATCTGGGGAAGAGTCACACCAGAAAAAAACACTAGTGAAAACACTTATCTCTTTCAGTTTTGTTCTTCTGTTTCTACTTTCCAACTTTACAAAATGGTTTTCTAACATTTACTTCTTTAACTTTTATCAATCTCCCCCCCCCATATATATATATATCTCACCCAAATCTCATCTTGAATTATATCTCCCATAATTCCCTTGTGTTGTGGGAGGGACCCACTGGGAGATAATTGAATCATGGGGACTGTTCCCCTATACTTTTCTTGTGGTAGTGAATAAGTCTCACAAGATCTGATGATTTTATAAGGAGTTCCCCCTTTCACTTGGCTCTCATTCCCTCTCTTGCTGGCTGTCATGTAAGACTGCCTTTTACCTTTTGCCTTCTGCCATGATTGTGAGGCCTCCCCAACCACTTGGAACTGTGAGAACATTAAACCTCTTTCTTCTGTAAATTTCCCAGGCTTGAGTAGTGTGTGTATATATATTTAATATATAAAATACTATATACACACACACACACACACACACACACACACACACACATACACACTATATATATATAGTATTGTAGACATACTATAATTATACATAATATATGTATAATTAATATATAATATAATGTAATTATATATACAATATATCATACTATACACACACACACTTCACAGACTCCACAACTTCATTTTCCATCTCTATTGTTTCTAAGTGCTGTTGAATTTATTAGATCATTTAATAAATATTATTTGAGCAAGGTGCAAATATTATAAAAAGTATGAGAAAGCCCTGCCTTTAAATAGTGCTGGAATGGGCCATCAATATTGTGGAGACCCACAGCTCCAGGAAAGGTTTATCTTTAGGAAAGTGACAGTAACTACAAAATAGAGCTTTCTTTTGAAAAGAATCTTAATACAGGAGAATACTTTATGTTCACTCTGTTCAATATCCAATAGCACCAGTGCCAGTCTCAGTATCCCTGAGGAGTGCTAGTCTCCTGAAGGAATTAAAACATAGCTACAGTTCAAAATAAAGATTGCCTCTAACCTTTCTGGACTTTGAGCTCACAAATGTGTTCCTAGAAATTTCAATTACCATTATTTGCCTCCTGAATTTGGAACAAGTATGGAAGAGGAAAAACAGGAGGAAGAAAAAAATCTTTCATATAAGTGAAAGATTGAATGTTAATGGAAAATTCAAAGAAATGAGAAAACTTATAAGAACAAATGAAGAATTTGTGGCTGAAAATGTCAACAAGCTAACAACCTCTGACAGAGCCCCTGTCTCCTTCCCACAGAAGTACCAACAAAGATAAGCAAAAGTATAACGCACACAACAGCACGGAAACCAAGACTTACATCCTATTCACAGAACCGGGAAAAAATTATATTCAGCTGGATCCACATCCAGATCTAGCAAAAAGACAAGTAAGCTTTTTTCTAATTTGTTTCAGTTGACAAAGTATTATATATAATCTATCAGGCACATAGTGATGTTCTGATACGTGTAAATGTATAGTGATCAGATCAAAGTAATTGGCATATCCATCATCTCAAATATTTGTCATCTCTTTGTGTTGGGAATATTCAATATCCTCCTTTCAGCTATTTGAAACTATATAATACATTACTGCTAACTATAGTCATCCTGACTTGCAGCATATTTCTTCAGATCCTGCTTTCTGAAACAAAGACCGCTTTAGAATAAACAAAAAGGCAATTTGAGTTCCCTCCACGTTTGGCCTCTAAGGCACAGTCTGGGCACTTTATCAACTAGAAATGGGACATCTGTCTTTCCTGTGCCAGTGGAAAATTTTCCAGGTGAGCACAGAATTGTCCTCACTGCCACCTTCTCTCTATATATGCCATGAGACAGTAATATGTAGAACACCGCAGGGCAATGTGTGCATTACATCCATTATCAGCAAGACTTAAGAAAATTTAACTGAGAGCCTCCTGAAAAATAGATATGACAGAGTTCAATTTACATATGACAGAACACAGCTATGTGTGGTTATGACTACACCAAGCTTAACAATAAAGCGTTTTTATTTCAGCATTTTTTCATGAAATTAATTGACTTTGAAGGGAATAAAAACACATCTTTATGATTGAGCTCTTAGGACCAAGTAGCGTAGCTTTCCAAGAATGGAAATGCCACATGGTCACGTGAACACTTTATATTATGGACATCACAAGGGTCAGTCTCTCCTCTTGGAACTGGTGCTGACAACATTTTGAAAGAATGAGCGGAGACAGGACTTGGGCCCATCAGGGAAGCTCTGACACATGAGTTCTAAAATGTGCTATGTACTATTTTAAGAATCTCCTAAGTTCTTCCTTATTCTTTTGTTTCTTTGAAGTAATTTGTGATATGGTGTATTAAAAATGTCATATTAAAAGGATCACATTGTCTTTTTACTGTATTATGTTCTGCCTCCATAAATTTATGTTGGTTTCATGAGCATGATAAATTAAGCTTGTGAATAGAAAAGGAAAAACACTTTTGAAATGTACACAAAGAGAAATTTGGGGTTTGTTCTTTTTTTATAGTTTCTTGGGATCTCATTAATAAGGCCCACTTACACAGTACTTGCATACAATGTAACTAACACACCTGTCTGTCTACAGAGGCATACACCTCTACCACTCCAGTTTCCTCTTCTTAGGTATACTTGAATATTTCTGAAGACAGGGGAAAAACAGAGGTGGGGAAGAAAATAGTGTAATCACAAGATAATATTCTTGTAGTATCTTTTCAGAACCACTGAAAAGACACTTGCAACCTGAAAAATATATTTTATCTGAACTAACAAGACAATTGGCCCAACCTCCAAGGTAAGTTTATAAACCAAATTGCAAAAATGCATCGAAAATAATCTAGCCAAAGTATGTTCTATAGAACTTTTGTCCCTCAAGCTGCTTAAAAAACAAACAAACAAACAAACAAACAAAAAAACCACAAACATTTCAAAGTCAAATAAATTTGGAGAATGTTGCATACTATATATCACTCCTAGAGATTCAAAAATATGTTAGAATATTTTTTAAGGCTCTGAGAAGGCCTGCAATGGAAAGATCTACTTAACTTTGTTTTATCCAGCATTTCCAACACTCATTTGAGCACAAAACCATTTGTGTAGTGCTTGTGTGTCTGTCTCCTTTTGAGGGGGATATAAGAAGACAGCTTAACTGTTTATTATATCCACATAGTGAGGAAAAACTGTCTCATTTAAAACAACAGGTATAAAGTATAGCTGTTAACAGGCCTGGCTTCTCCTAAAGGACTTCTCAGGAGCAGGTGGGAACAGGGAAGAAGAGGCAGTGGCTGGGATTTCTTAAGATACTTCTCATCACTGTTTTTGTAACACTTTCATCCATCTTTCCTGTCCCTTTTCCCCCAGGCAAGTTAATGGATTAACCTGAGAACACAGAGTATCAGAGGCCAAAACTATGCACCGGAGAATACACTGCAGTTTCATATGTACAGAGGAATAAATCACTTCATAGTCTTTCTCCAAAGAAGCCTAGAAAGAAAAATCACAGACAAGTGGATTTGTCCTTTAGATGGTTATTACCCACAGCAGGTGGTGGAAATGCCAACAGTAAAAACTGCACTTTGGCAACTGAAGCCGCAGCCCAAACACAATGATGCTCACAGGGGCTCTGTCTGTTTTCCTGGCTGCTGAGACAATATTAACATCCAAATGGTAGCAGACAAATTATCGTACTTGTTCCCTTTGCCACAGATTCCTGAACATGCACAGGAAGTTGCCCTTTAAGCCAAGATTGGAGAAAGAAAAAGTAGAATGAAGGAAAAAGAAAGACATGAGAAACAACAGCTATTACAACATAACAAAACAAAAATAGGTCTCTTGACAAATCCAGCCTCAGTGTTTTAATTCCTTAATGTTCAGAGCAATACCAGGGAAAATCACACTGTTTGCATAACGGTGCGAGGTAGGGGAGTCTTATCTGTGAAAGTCTTTAAAACGTGTTTATCTTGCTTTGGGTTACATTGATAGACTTCACAACAATTTTGTTTTCAGGACTTGGATTGCTTTTGAAAGTCATGAAGGCAAGGGTTTTGAAATCCTCTGGAATAGCCACTGGATTTTAATAATCAAAGAAGATTAAGTCTCAATTATCGAAGACTGTAGAGGTGACATGACATAACAATTAAGAGGACAGAATTTAAAATCAGATGGAAGTGGATTCACATCTGAATTCCATCACTTAACAGCTGTTTAACCTTAGAGAAAGAACTCAATCTTTGGGGTCTCCTGTTTCCCCATTGATAATGTGGAATAATAATAATACTTCACTGTGTTGAGATTTCACTGACATAAGGAGGACAAAGAATTGAGCTCAGGCCTAGCACACAGTAGGCATGTAATAAATGGCGACTGCAGCCATTATCATCATCATCTTTTTTTTTTTTTTTAGACGGAGTTTCGCTCTTGTTACCCAGGCTGGAGTGCAATGGCGCGATCTCAGCTCACAGCAACCTCCGCCTCCTGGGTTCAGGCAATTCTCCTGCCTCAGCCTCCTGAGTAGCTGGGACTACAGGCATGCACCACCATGCCCAGCTGATTTTTTTTTTTGTATTTTTAGTAGAGACGGGGTTTCACCATGTTGACCAGGATGGTCTCGATCTCTTGACCTCGTGATCCACCCGACTCGGCCTCCCAAAGTGCTGGGATTACAGGCGTGAGCCACCGCGCCCGGCCTATCATCATCATCTTAGAGATGCAATGGGTTAGTGATTCTTTTCTCCAGCATTAAACAAGGAAGTATTTCCATTTCTTCCCAATAAAAACGATTTAACATTGAGCACTTGTGATGTGCCAGTCATTCTTCTAAGTTCATTTTATGTATTGATTCATAATTCACAATGACAATATGGAGAGGTACTCTTAATAGCCCCATGTTGAACATGAGAAAGCTGAGGCACGAAAAGGTTAACTGGTTTGGCCAAAGTCAACAATAGGGGGCCCTAGTGGAGTCAGGACACAAATTTAGGCTATTCGGTTCTGAAACCCGGACCATTTACCACTACATATGAAGAAATTAACATACCTGTCCAAAGAAAATATTATTTTGAGGGAGAGTAGAGACCCCATTTTCTTTTATTTTCTATAGGAATTTTAGATTTGGGTAAGGAGGCAATCAGAGCAGGTGGCAAAAATAACCAAGTGATAAAATTTAAAACAGAAAAGAAAAAGGAACATGTAAAGAGCCCTGTTTCTCTAAGCTGTATAGGGATTACCAGCCCAACGAAGAATACCATGATCCCATCAAACAAATACTACGAAGAGACTTTATGGTATCAACGTGACTCTATTGTTTTATACAAGCTGCATAATCCAAAATAAATGAATTAGAAGGTGACAAAGTAACTGATCTAATCATCATTGCTGGGTAAAGAGCAAATATGCAGAAGTCAGGAGTGTTTATTACAACCAAGGAGCGCTCTATGAAATCTCAAAGAAAGCTTTTGAAGACATCAGCTTCCTAAAGTATTGGGGAAGTTGGTAGACATTTTTCTTAATGAGACTAATAATGTCTCGTAAATCCAAGCCAGCTAAGTTTCTACTGAAATAATTTCTACTGCCCACACTCAGCAGTTCAAATTAGATATAAGCCAGAGAGTTAGTTGCATTGATTCTTACTGATGCTCAGAGGAATTACCCAGAACATATAATAGATCCCAAATGGGTTTCTTGATAAGATAGAATTTGATTATCTTGTTCATTTATTCAACATTTTCCTAATGCTTCCTATGTGCCAGTTACTGTAAGTGCTGGGGATACCACAGAGAAACATATCTGTCCTAGTGAAACAAGCATATTCTCCTAGTTAAAGTGTAAATCTTTAGCACTTGATCTCAAAATAATGTCTCTCAGAACACCCATTATTAGACAATAAAATCTTAAGAGAAGTTGACATTAGGATCTTTAATATCTCTCTAAGACTTTATCCATGGAAGACAGGGACTGAAGAAATTGATTAAGATGGTTACCTAAGGGCAAAACCCTTAAGGAAACAAAGGGAAAAGTTCTGCCAAACTTATCTGTAACTGTCTAACACCATTAAATAGCAACTCATAGGGTAAATTCAAGGGGAAATTCACTTACACTTATAACTAAAGGATCGATGTCATTGATACTCTAATAACTGGCTCTTCCTTGCTTATCTTCATCTATGAAATTGAGTGTGATAGAGTCACAAGTATTTCTTTGCCCGGTATGCATATTTTGTCCCTTAACAGTGCTGTACTGCAGACTAACAGCTATACACAAATAGCAAACACTGGACTGTGGGATTTAAGAGGACCAATATTTATTCATCCATCACTCATTCACTGATTCATCATATATAAACGTCTTTTATGTGTCAAACACTATTTTATGTCTTTGGATAAAATGACTGGTATAAGAGTTCTTGACTCCCAGAAGCATATATTATGATGGGGAGAAAAGCAATAAAGTAACAAAGATAATTAGTGAGTGCTACGAAAACAAGACAGAGTAATGGAAGAGACCTCAAGAAGACTATTTTAGATGAGATAGGAGGGAAAACTCTCTAAATTTAACATGTGAACTAAGACCTTAATGATTTAAATGATGACGGAATGTGAGTCTCTCAAATACTAGAAACTTTACTCAGAGAATTCTAACACTACCCATTGTGACTTTTGGAGAAGTTTCCCTAGTAATTACATAGCAGTGCATTATACACAGACTGAAATACTGCATACCCTTGATTTCCTCTTATAAGGAAACAGGTGATTGGACCTCTGGATATTTTTATAAAGACTGCTAGACAACACCTTAAAAAACTTAGAGGTTGCTAACTAGCAATTCATTAATTTAAATACTTTTCATAAAAGTCTTGCTATGTTGTTAGTGGGAATATAGATTGGTATAACATTCTTGGCAGGAAAATTGATAAATGTACTGAAATTTTTTTAAAGTATGCTCTCATGCTGGCCATTCTGCTTCTGAAAATTCATTCTAAGGATATAATTACAAACACTTTTACATAGTTTACCTATAGATATGATTGATAAAACATCTTTTGTCATAACAGAAATTGAAAAATAACTATTATGTCCAATAAAATTGAGTTAATCAGAGTATGTTATGCTATTTTATATAATAGAATATAGGAAAAAACACCCAAAATGGTGACCACACAGAGTAAGAGCTCACTGAATGCCAGTTGTTATTATGAATATTACTGTTACTTAGTCATAGAAAATAAAAGTTTAGATGAATATTAATTGATTCAGGAAGATGTTCAGAGGCATTGCAATGAAGAAATATTCTTGGCTAAAAGAAGATCTTTGGTAAATATTTCAATGTTCTTAGTGTGAGATAGTATTTGAGCCCTTTTGGCCAAGAAAATAAAAAATTGGGGTACGGATGTTCTTGGCTTAGCTTTAGAGAAAAATGAACCATGATGGCATAGAGTCTAATGAATGAACTTCCATTCTTTAATCGTACCTCATATGCACATTTCCATAAATCCAGGAACTGTCCTGAATTAAATGGCCCCACATATTTATCATCATCATAAGAAAACCTCCCAGAGAGTTAGCTTTGCCTCCAGAACAGTTTAAATCATTTTGAGTTGTGGGTTCCAATTCTTGCAGAGCTACACATTGTAATTACTTCAAATAACACTCTTTGGGATAGACTCAAAATGTAGTCTTTCTTTCTACAAATATGATAATCTGGTTCTTTTAAAGTATAGAGCAATCACCTTGTCCCCTCCTCTTTATACCTTTTGGGCAAGTTACTTCTTAGTTTCCTCATCTGTAACATTGGAATAATAATACTACGTAATCCACAATGTAGTTAAGAAGATTCAGCGTGTTAGTACTTTCAAAACTCATAGAACAGTGCTTTTTATATATTTGTTAAATAAAATTTAAAATACACACCCTATAAAAACTTTAGACTAGCTTCTCAATACTATACCTTCACAATTGAATTATCATCAAGGAGCCATAGGGACCCCCGTATCAACAAACCCAGAGGCTTCCAAGAACAATTCTTATGCATATGCAACAATCCCCTGGTACCTTGGTTCGTTCTAAGTAGGAACTTTAGTGGCAGGCTGGGGCAGAAAGAATGGGCCAAAGAAGTAAAGAGAGGAGGTAGGGAAGCAGAGAGGGAATATTCCAGTGGCAATTTTCCTTATGCCACATGCTCATCTTCAGAGCAGTTTGCTTATTCATATTATCAGATTCAACTCCACTTCCTCACTGTCCCATTCTGAACGTTGATACAAATTCCCTTTCCTTGAACAAGTTGTTAATACGAAATTCTCAGAAGGGAAAGCCTCATTTTCCTTCAAAATGTTTGCAATTCCTACCTCAGTCTCTTTTGTCTTATTATGTCCCAAATTTCCATTCACGTGCATTTTTGGTTTTCTCTACAATGGAAGCTGGTGTTTTTCTAAGAGAAGTATGAGAACTGGCTATGTCATCTTCACTTGGGGTGGGGTGGTACTTCTCAGATCCCTGAGCTCCATGGCTGAATTTAGTACTAAGGAATTTCCATTTATTAAAAAAAAAATCCCAGGTGAAGCTAATGACACTTAAGTACTGAGAACCATAACCCAAGGAGCTGGGAAATGAACATAGGGAGGGGACTTGCAGAGGATTGCTCGTTGATGCTGGCAGGTGAAAATAATTTCAAAACTCACAGGGTTTGTGAGCCTCCCTCAGAGGCAAGAGGACCAGGAAGCAGCTTGGGAGGGATGGTATGCTAGGAGATATCCCCTGGATGTGGGAAAGTTTATGAACAAGCTCAGGTCTGTAACTTGATCTGGTAGCAAAAAGGAGCTCAATGATTTTGGTGTTTTTCTTTTCTGCTAAACATGTGAATGAATTTCACAGCAGTAATGAACACTAAGACTTGTACGTTAGTTTCCTGGTTATCTGCAATGCATTCTGCCTTTCTCATTAGGTAATAAGGTTATTAATTAGGCCTAATATTTGTATGTGTGCCTATTAAGATTAATTGAAAATTGAATGTTCTTCATTGTTCAAAAAGAAAAGAAAATTGAAAAAAAAAAAAAAAAGACACCAAGCCTTACTAGCTAAAGATAGTCACAGTTCAGAAAGCAACACTGGCATGTTACTGACAATAACTCATTAGAAAAGGTGTTGGAAAGGCAGGGCTGTCACAACAGAAGGTGGTAACAGTTAACATTTCTTGAGCATGCCTACTCTCCAGGCTAGCCTTTAACTTGCATACTCCAGCTCCTGAAATTCTCACCACCCCTCTCTGCAGGTAGTACTAGCTGTATCCCCAGTTTTTCTTTATAGCCAAGAAGTGGCGAAGGACTGTCATTGACACACAACTGGTAAGTGTCACAGGCAGACCTAGAGCCCATGCCACCTGATTCTAGAGCCTGCTCTCTTCCTTCTGTGATTCAGTGACTAGCCTCCTTCAGCTGAGTTTTCTCCTCTAAAAAATGGGGATATGATGTTACCTGCCTCAGAAGGCCCTTGTGAAAATTAATACATGCAAATCCTTTAAGAGCATCTGCATTGGAGGCACATGTATACATCTGCTATCATTCATCATCATTATTATTCATTACTAATGATAAGTATAACTTGATATAAATTAACTCTAATAATTTATATATTAGTAATTGAAATTATTATGTATTGATAGTCACATTCCATTTGGGCAGCGATACAACAAAAACAGACAGAAAAATGGATGCCTTTTATGAGGGCAGAGTGGCATGTTCCTCCATGCATGTCCTTCCAGACAACTTATTAGAAGCATTTGACATGCTTGTCAAAAATAGAGATTCCAAGAGCCTTATCAGGGATCTACAATGATGAAGTACCAGAATGTTTATATTCAGGAAGAGCTTAAGCGATTCTTCTAAACACTGTGCTGGAGGTTCCTTGACATAGAGGCAAAATTAAACATAGAAACATGGAGAAATGGAAGAAAAGTCAGCTGTCAGACAATCTACATATCCCTCTGCATGTTTAAGTTCTATATCTTAAAGGCATATATAGCTAATCCTAGCAGGAGGTGGTATTACTGGATTTCTGTCATAGGACTACATGATTTCTGACTTGATAGAGTTTGTACTTATAATGTAATTAAATAATTTCCATACCATTATGCTCTATTAGGACTGGATTAATCCAAGCAATAAAAATACAATAATAATGGTGATGGATGATGGTGGATAAAGATGGATGATGATGATAATTATAAGGTACTTGATGTTTTACATCAAAATTATAGAGCCCTATTTCCATTAACTTTGTGCTGAACTATGGTGATAAGATTGACTAACAAACTTTTTGGGCAGCAATTCAGGAGGAAGTTCATCTAAATTGCTCTATCCATGATCACTCTTGCAGACCTCTAGTCACCTTTGCTGGTGAGTCTATCGTAAGCCTTCTTCGTTCAAAAACTATAGTTTTAAGATACACATTAAAAACATCAATATTAATTAGAATTGAAAAATAATACTGTTAAATGGATTGAATGAAATATCACAAAAGCACAGCCACCCTAAAATTACATTCCCACGCTACAAGGCATTCCATTTGCAAGGACAAGGAAGCAGCTAAGGAAATGATACTATTCGTGGCAATTATAAATTTTAATTCCTTGCCCAGTGTCCACTTGGCTCATACCACTTTCCCAAATCAGTGACAGTGAAGTATCAAGGAAGAAAAATTTTCCAGCCTTTGAAACATAAAAGGAATCATTGCTAACGCAATCTACAATGCCTAAATATTTACTAAGCACAAAGGGAAATCTCAGCTGGTAATGCACTTTAGAGAGAAGAATCTGATACCACCTGCCAAAGGATTGCCAGAAGGAAGTGAGGGACAAAATCAAATATGATGCTGTGTGTGTACATATACCAAATCTCAGCTGTGTCATGCTTTCAGGACTGTCCAAAAAGCAGTGATTTCTAAAGAGACAGCTAGAAAGGAACCTGGATGCATGCCTGTCGTTTCCTTCCCTGTGCGTAAGGACCTCTACCTGTGCCAGGAGAAGCAATCAGAAGTGCAACATTCAAGGTGTTTTTCTTCCATATCTACCCAACAGCTGCTTGGTTTCACTGACAGCCACTGGAGGCAGCCCACAAGAAATATGCCTACAAATGTGTAATTGATGATGACTTAAAATATGAAAATGAGCACAGTCAGACTTTCGTCCTCACAAGGAATACGTAAACAGCCACATACTAAACAAGGCTGTTTCTCTTATGCCAAGATTCTGATGCTGCTGTCTTTGGGCAGACAAATGTTTCCTTTTATACCCAACTCTTATCTGGATGCTGGATGCTACCTATCCTAAGAAGATGGGAATTTAGGTGTTCAAACCTTAGAATTTCTCATAAAATCCCTTACATTCCTTGGTAATGAAGCATGTGTTGGAAGAGGGAGGGTGAGGGAAAGAGAGGTAAAGAAAGACAAAATCAAGCACAGTTGGAAAGAATAACTGGTGCTTCCATACCAGAGCAGGCAAAAGAAGCTTCACAATTATAAATGCAACAAAAATAACCATCTCTTTTTCAAGGACTCTCAGCACCTGGCAGGAGCTCTTTGTAATGGAAATCTTTTTTTCTTTGTATCTTTTCGCTCACATATTAATGCTGCAATCTTACTTGTGAGTGGGAATATAAGTGTAGCATGGGCCACACACAGGGGGAAGCTGGTGCTGGCTGGCACTGGCTCCCAAGAACCATTGGACTGGATATATTGCTACCCAACTCCGCCTTCCATGAGGCCATGATGATAGATCAAAAACTTTGGTGGGACTGTTTATACCAGAGAAATCATCAAATGCTCCAAACCAGAGCTTTTTCCCTCAGAGAGCCAATTATTAGGTAAACATTTATTAGCTCTCCCCTGGCCAAATGAGTAATTCTTGACAAATATCTACAATCATAATTAAGCACCTACTATCTGCTAAGAATTCTATATGTACATCATATTTAATCCTTACGGCTAGCCTTAAGAAGGTGTGTGATACCTGTGGTCTCTGCTAGACAAGGAGACTGAAGCTCAGAAATTAAGTTTTCTATTATTGCAAAGCTTTAGCATACATTTTGAATCCAAAATCCACTTCCATATCACTAAATAACACTGGCATCCAAGGTTACTGGGTTATTAGATCCTAGAGAAAAATGCTGTCATAGGACATTTTGACATAAACATGCTAATTGATAATTAACATTGTAGCTAAGACAGAAAGATGTGGCCTGGATATTTGAGAAATTCTAGGTGGGGTATATAGGGGTATGCTGCTGGGATTTATACTCTGTACAGCCCTAACTCATTTATCTATTATTCTAATGAAGACACAAAAGGCGTGTTTATCAAATCTATTGATGCCACAAACCCTGGAGGTATATATATTATCTTGCTTGTCTGTTGTGTATATCTGTGTGAACTATCTAATATCCTTTTCTGAATAGGGAAGTTTTGCAAAGCTAAATAATTAAAACAAAAATGTCATATGTGGCAGTTGAAGGAGAGAATGTTAATTCTGAAAAAAATGATTTCTAGAGGAGTTTGAAGGCTGTCTTCAGATCCAGATTCTGCTCTGCAGAAAATAATCTCCATCTTCCTCCAGGTAGTGAAATTAGACTGATAAAGGAAAGGTATGGGAAGAAAGATTCCATTTCAACAGGAGGAAGAGTTTTCTAGTAAAAGATAATGCACACCAGAATGGCAATAATTAAAAAATCAAAAAACAGTAGATGTCGGTGTGGATGTGGTAATCAGGGGACACTTCTACACTGCTGGTGGGAATGTAAACTAGTGTGGAGATTCCTCAAACAGTTAACGGTAAAACAACATTTTGATCCAGCAATCCCACTACCGGGTATCTACCCAGAGGAAAAGAAGTCATTATTCAAAAAAGATTCTTACACACCATGTTTATAGCAGCACAATTCATAATTGCACGATTGTAGAAGCAGCCCAAATACCCATCAATCAACAAGTGGATAAAGAAACTGTGATGCATATGTGTATACATATATATATACACAATGCAATACTACCCAGCCATAAAAAGGAATAAATTAATAGCATTTGCGGTGACCTGGATGAGATTGGAGACTATTATTTTAAATGTCGTAACTCAAGAATGGAAGACCAAACATTGTATGTTCTCCCTGGTATGTGGGAACTAAGCTATGAGGACACAAAGTATTAAAATGATACATGGACTTTGGGGACTTGGGGGGAAGAGTGGGAGGAGGGTGAGGGATAAAAGACTACAAATAGGGTGCAGTGCTTACTGCTCGGATGATGAGTATACCAAAATCTCACAAATCACCACTAAATAACTTATTCATGTAACCAAATGCCACCTGTACCCTTAACAACTTATGAAAAAAAAATTAATCTTAATACCTTAAAAAAAAGATGTATATTCTCCCATAAAACAAGGACATGTCTATTAGACTTCACACTAATAATCCTTATTTTCTCATGCACAGAACAAAGACAATATGAGAGTAATCATTCTTCTGCCTCTCCCCAACTCTTCCTACACACCTTTTCTTTCCTAAGGAAATGTATAAGTACCAAGCCTCCTGAAAAGCCTTCTTCAGGGAGAACTCAGGCCACAGAGGATTTCCGTGACTCATGTTTATCTTGGGTACACCCTCAAGCTCTAGATCAATAAACCTCAATTGATTGAGAAAAACAAAAAAGATAATACACATCTCACTCTTCAGATTACTCAAGGGGAGCCTGGAAGACCTCTCTCATGGAATAATGGTGGAACATACAGGGATTGGACCCAGATTTAAATCCTAACTCTATGGTTTACTAACTATATGACTTTAGTCAATTCTCATGAGATTTCTCACATGTAAAATAAGGACAATAATAGTATCCGTTTAATGAGTTGTTGTTAATATTAAAAAAATCATATAGTGATGTAGAAAGTGCTTGAACAGTGCCTGGCAAGAGGTCATGCCATGTAAACATTCACTGTTATGTTGTCAAGAGAATTACTATTTTGGCTTAAATCAGCAGCTTTATCAACTTGAATAGTTTGTGATTTTGTGCTTACTTAACTTCCCCTTGGAACATGGTGCCAACCTTTTAGCTAGCCTGAAACAAATACTGGTTGATAAATTAATGCCCAGACTCTTTCAATAATCTTTATTAAGACTGTCATAAAATGATAGAATAAATTCTAGAGAAAGAAAGTGGAGGCAACATTCACTAAAAGGCCAAATCCTGTCCATTTCAGACCTTTTAACACCACTGGGTGTTTCTGAATATATTAATATAAGTAAAATATCACATTATTAAGAAACAGCCCAACGGACTGGACTTAACTTTTAACAACCTTTTAAAAATAATATTGCTAATTTTACATCTGAGTATATATTTTTTCATTCTTGCTTTCATAAATTCATGCAAATATGAATTGAGTTGATATACGCCAGGCATCGGCCATAAGAGATAAATGCTACATTTTCACCCCTTTGTCCATCAGTTTTCTTCTTCTGAAAGATTTATTATTCATCTATTAGTTTTGATAAGTGTTCTCAGGATACAAAAGATGCACAGAGTTGTTCGCAAAAGGGTCATCAACATTTTATTCTTAAATTTGTACCTAACAGGTAAACTTGACATCGATACTGTTCACTAATTCAAACCAGTGACTTCAATATAGATTTCATCCAAGTCCTACGAGCTGAATTTGACTCAGTTTGCACCATCGTCCTGGGAAGAAATGATCATAAAGAAAGCCTAAACTTCTTAGTATTATTTAGCCTGAAGAATAAAAGGTTAGAGAGGAAAAATCTTGTGTAACATGTATTTCCAAAATATGAAGGATTATTACTTGAGAGATAGTTGCCATATGTTCTTTATGTCCCCTGAGGATAAACAGAGGAAAGCCAGAAAAAAATACTGCTCACAGGAGAGCAATGGGGATTTCAGATAATGATTTAAAAAAGAACTCCTGGGTAACAAGAGCCATTGAATATCAGAACAGGTTAGCAGGGGACGGTGTGAAATCTTTTTCTTTAAGAGTGTTAGCTGCGTATACATTGTTTTCCAATTTGTTTCACCACCTGTTTTTCTGTTTGTATTAATGAAGGAAAAATTTAAAAAAACCTAACTCATTCCTTCCCAGAGATGTGTTTCTATGGATAAGATGATGACTATAAGAAACATTTAGCATGGGGAGAAATGCCAGATATAGGTGATGGGGAGGAAGGCGGCAAATCACACTGCTACATGTGTACCTATGCAACAATCTTGCATGTTCTTCACATGTACCCCCAAACCTAAAATGCAATAAAATAAATTTTTTAAAAAAGAAACATTTAGGGCTCCTTTTGTTCTTCAACCCCAGTCACCCCCATTTCCTTCTATCTTCATCTCAAGATGACCCAGCTGGCCTTCAAGGCCCAGGTCCTCTGTCTATTCTAAGACCTTCACTATTCCACATATTGCCCCACTTCTGCAGTTCTTCTGACCACCCCTTCTCTCTTCAGTGTTGCCTTGCTTCCCTGCTATACTCTCATCATGGATATGTCAAACCCTCTGAGAAAACTTCTTTTCTGGAGAATAACATTTATAGTTATGAATTCAACCATCCTCTTCAGGAGGCTAACTCACAAACCCACAACTTTAACTTAGCAAACTCTCTCAAACTCTAGTTCAGGATTTCCCACTGATAAATGGGTACTCTCACTCGGCTATTTCATAGTCATCAAAACCTCAAAACTCTCACCTTCAAAACTAAAACTACCACTTTCATCTCCTTCTCTTGGCTTTTAAAATATTTTTCATTGATACCTTCATTCTTTTTATGTGCCAGCCTTCAGAATGTATTCCTTCTCACCGTTCTCTGGGTAGGCCAACTCCCCCAGCCAATGACCTCTCAATTCTTGTTCTATTACATTGTACACATCTTTCTTTTCCATAGTTACCCTCAATGGTTCTCAAAATATGTACTGAATAGATTCCAAGGTTCAATGTCAGTACTCAGGGCCTTTTGTAAGTTTTCCCCAAATTATTTTTCCACAGTTACCTGCCATTTGAAACCTTTCTTCTTGAGCCAAATTTATATTCTCACATGTCTAGAATAGTGCTGCTTCTGATCCTTTGCTCAAACTGGGCCCAAGCCATGGTTTGTCTGTTTGAATCTTATTCAGTGTTATCCAAAATCCAGTTCAAGGCCCACTTTCCTTTGAATAGCCCAGTGAATAGTGGTTGTCTTCCTCACCCACATTTCTATCTCTATCAGTTGATTTGCTCTTAACATATATCACCTTAAATGGTCCTTGCTTTTTTCTCATATGTTTTTCAACATAGAACTTGATTCGACTTTCAATTGATTGCTAACAATTTGAAAGTGTGAACTCTGGTACATCTTTATATCTTCTCCTTTAAAAACTACATTAGTGCACATTGTAATTTGTTTTTACTCATCTTCCATCCTCAGTGTTGCTTCTTTATCTGTCATCAGCGCAATCACAAATAAAACCCAACATATTTTATTTTGTCCTTCTCATAGAACTGGCAGATTTTATTCATCATTTCACTCTCAAGGGTATTTAATTCCTAACGTAAAAGATGGAAAGGCACAAGAGGAAATGAATAAGGTAAAAATAGAGAGATAAGAAGGAAGAAGTAGAAAGAGAAGAAGGAAGAGAAGGAAAGATGAAAATAGGAAGAGAAAGAAAGAATTCCCATGGCTCTGATTTTTCTAAGTTTGATAACTAAGAAATTACTTGTAATCCATCTCACATTGAATTACAAAACGTAATTCAATCCCCATTTTGGAGAATCAGTTAATAAAATTATAGCTCATATCAGGTGTTCTCTGGAGATTCCTCAGATTCAAGGTTTCTAGGTAAAACAGCTAACAACCTCACTTCCGCAATGAAGCAAGTTCCTGCCCCATTCCATTGACCTAGTTGAAAAGAATTACTGACATTTAACTTCTGTGCATCGTAGTTAAATTTTCATCTGTTTATTCCAGGAATATTGCCTCTTTGGTTCCCTTAACTTTTTCTATCATTACATTATCTCCCTTTAGCATTAAGAGTAATGCACAGCGTTCAGCTGTGGCATAGTTGTCTAATGATGCAAATTATATCATTCTCACTACATCCATCAAATCCAGATACTAAAAATGAAATCTTCCCAGTGGCATAAACAAACTGGTTTTTAATACACAGAATATCATAACAGATTGTCCTTGGCTGTTCACTATACTGTATGTTCTGACACTTGTTGGTTTATTTACAGTGTTTCTTCTAAAAAAAGAATTGATCAAGGGAAAACAGCCAACTTCAGAATGTTTTAAATCTACATTACATACTGTCAAAATAACTTTTAAATATATGCAAAACTGAGTATTTGCAATTCAAAACAAGAGCACATAAGGGGGAAATAGAACATGCTTCCATTTCATATAAATCACATTAGAAAAAAGTTATTTGGATCATCCATATTTTAACAGAGTCACAGAAAAATGTGTGGCAGAGTAGAATTAGAAGTGGAACCTGACGATGGGACTGAATTCCTGCAATCTCATGACAAAACTTAAACAGATGAGGGGTTGCTTCTTACAGATGAGCAAACAGTATTTTCTTGAGATGAAATCTACTCCTGAAGATGTTGTAAATACTGTCGAAATCACAACAAATGATTTAGAATATTACATAAACTTAGTTGAAAAAGCAACGGCAGGGTTTGAGAGGACTGACTCCAATTTTGAAAGCTGCCCTACTGTGCAGCATCGCATGCTGCACAGAAATCTTTCTTGAAAGGAAGAGTCAAAATCGATGCAGCAAACTTTTTGTGTTGTTTGCCACTCCAGCCTTTAGCAACTACCCCCGATCAGTCAGCAGCCTTTAAAACACAGTTCAGGTCACCAAACCGAGCTGATGCCTGGCTTGGGGTTTTGACAGTGGAGTCAGTGACAACAAAGAAAATGGATAATCAGAGTTCATTCAAACATCCTTTGAGATTCCCAGTAAAACATGGAATTAAAAAGAAAAAGGAAATTACAGACATAGCAAGAAAAGGAAAAGAGAAGAAAAAACTGTGGATAAGCCATTCCAAAGTCTTCCTACCAAGAATCAAGTTCAAATGACTAAACCAGTCAATTTACTAAGAATCTTGTTCTGGGTAAGCAGCAACTGAAAACCACAG
This sequence comes from Cebus imitator, assembly GCF_001604975.1. Taxonomy (NCBI): domain Eukaryota; kingdom Metazoa; phylum Chordata; class Mammalia; order Primates; family Cebidae; genus Cebus; species Cebus imitator. The sequence goes on along the minus strand of NW_016107660.1, from coordinate 98,872 downwards.
GCTTACTTCTGCTCCTAGCAAAATTAACTAATTCAAATAATCAGTATGTCATTAATGTGGTACAAGACTATTTTTGTCTCTTGCTTATCATCTTATATTCGAGCTGGTTACAGCAGGGCTGTGCCATCACGTTTGCCTAATTTGACCTCATGCCCTGACTAGCATGCTCCTTCTCAGGTTTTTAGACTGGGACTTGGGGATGCCAATTTGGCATTTTTCTTAAGCGGATATAAGGCAAACCTGAGAAGGAGAATTTCCATAGACACATTTGGTCCAGGAATCCGCCAAAATTAACCTGTAAAAACAGAAAAAAAATATGCCCAAGCTAGCAGACTGGACCCAGAAATAGGATAAGAGATGTGTAATAGCGCTGGCCTAGCCCAACTGAGCAAAGCCTATATAATCTGAACCTCAGCTGACTCCCAGACCCCTGAGTGAGACCAGCTGAGATTAGTGGAACCATCAGGCAATCTCAAGCTGCCATAGCTGACCCTCAAGCAACCCACAGCTCCCTAAGAAATAAGTGTTTATTGTCCTGTGCTGCTGGAGCTATTGTGGCTGTTCGTTATGCAGCATATTGCATGGGTAACTAATTAAATTAATAACATTCCTGACCTAATGTGAGCTTCGTAATATACCTCTGTATCTTTACAACATATTTCCTTTTTTTTCCATACAACAGTTTAAGCAAGCAAATGAGACCCAACTAATATACTAAAACACACTAAAAAACAAACAAACAAACAAACAAACAAAAACCATGATGTTTGGTTTGGTTTGAATGTGTCCTCCAGAGTTCCCCTGTGGGAAAGTTAATCCCCAATGCAATAGTGTTGAAAATTGGGACCTTTAAGCAGTGATTAGGTCAGGAGTGCTGTGTTCTCATGAATGGATCAGTGTCATTATCACAGGAGTGCGTTGGCTATAAAATTGATTTTGGCCCTCTCCCACGCTCTCCTGCTATGTGGTAACTTTCACCACAGGATCAGGCAGCACAGGGGCCCACGGCAGATGTCAGTGCCACGCACTAAGACTTCCCAGCCTCCAGAACTGTGAGCCAAATAAATTTCTGTTCGTTATGAATTACCCAATCTGGGGCATCCTGTTACAGCTGCATAAAACAAACTAAGACACTATGCCTATGAAAAACACAGATAGATATCCAGGCTATCAAGTCATTCACTTAACTCAGCCTGCATGAATCTGCCCGTAGCCTCTACAGACAGTGAAGTGAGATGCAGCCACTTTTGCCTCATTGAATCTCACCTCTGACTAGTGTGCTCCCTCCCAGGGATTTTTTTTTTTTTTTTAGATTGTAACTTGATGATGTCAATCTGGCATTTTTCTTAAATGGATATGGAGCAAATCTGACAATGAGAATTGCCATCTAGCCATGTGGTCCAGGAACCAGCAAAAACTAATCTGTAAAAATACATTGGTACTATTTTCAGGCAGTATTGTGTTCCTTTCTTAGAAATTATTTTCTCTTCCAACCTATCTCAAGTTAACTATTTTATTTCCCAATTCCTTAAGGCCATGCTCTCCATTAGGAATCTCCATAGTAAATAGACCTGGTAAAGGAATTTGTAGGAGGATATCATTGATTGACTTATATTTATCTTCATTTTACCTAGACTCACTTCTGTTTTCATGGGTCGTCTTAGAAATGCAACATTTTCACCCAAACGCATGAGTCAAGTCTCTAAGAGCATAATTTCAGACTCTGTGGTGGGTGAGGAAGTATTTCCCCTAATCTCCTCAGTTAAAAGAGTAAAGACTGAGTCCTAAGGTGTTCAGAGACATAAACCAATCATATAATCAAAGAAGAGATTTGTCCAATTTTACCAAAGATGTTTGCTCTTATTTCCCTCCAGACACTTGGAAAAAATTAAGCTGGAGAAAGCAGAGAGTAAAAGTATGCCTACATGTATACTCGTGGGCTGGTGGGTATCAAAACCTTGGGAAAGACTCAAGACTCATCGCTTTTTAATGCTATTGCAAAGGTACCTCCGGGTTTCTCAAGATACCAAAATGCAAGGATGAGAACTTTTCCTTTCTCTTTTGTTTCTGCTTTTGCCAAAGGCCTCCTGACACGGAGAGATAGATGATGGCAAGTGGCAGAGATCAGGAAGTCCACCCCTTGATGTCTGATTCCTGGAGTCACATTTGTAATTCCCAGTGCTCTCCACTCACTGGGAATATCTTGTCATGGGGGTCTGACTTGAAGGCTCCAAAGAGAAGTAGCCAGGGGGACAGGAAAAGAGACATCATTCTTCTTCCTCGCTCAGGCAGGAAAAGGAAGGATAAAAGGGAAGGGAAAAGGAGCCAGTCACCACTGAGTCTTGATTAATTACCAGTTCTGACAGTGACAAGGAATGTGGAAAACAGAGCAGAAATACAGGAGGAAAAAAAACAAGAAAATAAAAATGTGACTTTATAACCTCTTCCTCCACAAAAAGTAGCTACCTTAAATTAGAAAAATCAGTGAATCACATGAGAGATCTTAACAGGCGGAATCTGAGAATCTGAAAGCTATAAACCAACAAATAGAGCTCAAGACCTGTATTTTCTGGAAGGCCCAGATCATCTAGGAGATCTGAAGGTGTAAGAAGACTGTCTCCGAAAACCAAAGCAGGGTTATCACACACATTTCACTTGTATTTTGCGTGCCTTCTTTCAGTACTGACAATGAAAAGCAATTACATCCAACATAGAGACAGACACTGAGACCTCTCAGGTCTGACTACCTGTCCTACCTCAGGTATAAAACTCCATAATCCCTGGCTTTCTTAAGGGGGAGCCCGCTGAAGGATATCTTTGCCTTTTTCTTACTTTCTTTTATATCATCAGCGAGCCTCCAAATTACCCAGACAAACATACCCTCCAGCTATCTTCTCATGTGCTAGAAATTTCCAGAAGCAGAATTTCTCCTCCGGTCAGACAATCTTGTTCCTGGGATGCATCCGTGCCACACCAAATATGTTCATTTGGAAGTTCCCAAAACAAACTGTCAGGTGTACTATGTAGCCCAAGGCTAGGCAGCTCCTAGATCTTTCTCGGAACAAAGGGAGAAAAAAGATGGTTCTGGAATTTTTGCATGTCTGAGAAGATGTATGTAGGCCATCATTCAACATAATCTGAGCAATGACTGAAAACAGCACAGGTGAGAGGAATTCTGGGAAAATGTAACATCAGGATCAGAGTCAAATGAAAGTTTTGGTTGTCTAAGTATCCTAGAAGCCTCTCCTTACAAGTTTCTATTTCTCCCACAAGAATATTTTTGATATAAGCATATCCTCTGAAAAGCTTTACTAATTACATTAGACTACAATTTTGCTCTTGTCTGTTTGAAGTTACAACACTTCTGATGTTTAAGTTTCAAATAGCTCTTTCTATTAATACATTTATAGGATTGTCTCATCTGGATTGAATTGATCATATCTACATTCCGAAAATTGCAGTTCTACAATAAATTGACATTGTTCTGCAGGGCAGTGCTAGTCAGAGGTAAACTATTCCCTACTTGGTAAGAATTCCAAGGTGCCTTCATTCAAGAAAAGCACATCACAAAATGCATTACTCACGTGGGAATCTCTCTCCTCCCGCGTATCTTCTCCATCCACCTTCTTTCTTTCTCTTTCCTTTACTAGTGTCCGCAAGATGTTTCCACATAACTGTGATTGAAATGAGAGTTTAAACAGATTTTTTTTCCCTACTTTCTAGTTACTTTGGCCATTTGGAACCTTAATTTCATTTGAGAAGGGCCTTCTCAATGATTAAAAAAATGTTCAGAGTTTATAATAATAAACATTGCTTAAGGTTTGCAAAATTAAAAATTGACTGCAACATAAGCTTACTTAATGTGCTTAGAACTATAATTTATATTAAGATTAATGCAACAGCAATATAAGCTAAATTTAAATAAATTAGATTCCAAGGTACTCTTGTTTGTTCATATTTCTTTCCTTTCTTTTAACCATATCCCTTGTTTCATGACACTGCTAATACACTACTAAAGGTTGAAATAAATCTCTCTAACCAATCTCTTGCCTGTGCACTTTAAAATCAAAGTCAGATCCAGAGGGTAAAATCCATCTCTCTTTTCCCTTTAGTGTTCTCTTTAATTTATATTCCTGTAAACATCACTATTCTTATTTAGAGGCTATAGCATATTTATAACATCACCATTCTTTTCAGAAGTTCAACTTTATAATTTTTTTAACATATATTTTTTTATTGTATTTTAGGTTCTGGGGTACATGTGAAGAACATGCAGGATTGTTGCATAGGTACATATGTGGCAATGTGGTTTGCTGCATTCACCCCCATCACCTTTATCTGGCATTTCTCCCCATGTTATCCCTTCCCAACTCCCTACCCCCTGCTGTCTCTCCCCTAATCCACCCCCACAGACCTCAGTGTGTGATGCTCCCCTCCTTGTGTCCATGTGTTCTCATTGTTCAACACCCGCCTATGAGTGAGAACATGCGGTGTTTGATTTTCTGTTCCTGTGTCAGTTTGCTGAGAATGATGAGAAGTTCAACTTAAAAAAAAATTAAATTCTCTTTAAAATCATTCTGTGGCAAAGCCATAGGGTAAGTTTACCATTTTGGCTAATTCTATATAAGGGTTCTACAGGTCTTTTTACATATTGTTTCTCAGAAGGTGTCAACTTCCTTCATCCCAGTAACAAACTTTGCACATAGTAGAGGTTTAACAAAATTAGTCACAGACTTTCAGAGCTGGAAGAGTTCTTTTGATATCTACATGGTAATTCTGAGAACTATGAAGGTGAGGTGACTTTTCTTTTGCCTTTCGGTGTTTTTTCATTGGATTTGAGGTTAAATAGGATCAGTTTGGAAAAGATTATCTAATATTGCATAAGTGTACTAGAAAATATCCCTGGAATATCTGCAAATACTTCCTGTGGGGTCCATTTTATCACATCTAAAGTTCTATTTCAAGGTTGCATATGGCCAACACCTCCTGCTTGGTTCCTTGGTGAGACAAGAGTAATGAAGATGACTGACTGTAGGTTGAATGTTTACCCTGTGTCAAGCACTGAGCTCAGCACTTTAATCTTGACAACTATCTCTAAAGTAGGCGTTATTATTATCTCTACTATTATAATATTTTACAGAACAAGAATCAAAGACTTAGAGATGATCAGTAACCTGGAGATGTTATACAACAAATAAATGCTAAGATACCAATCCAGTTCTGTTTGACTTTAGTACCCAAGTTTTACTCATTATACTCACTCATTGCAAGCAGCATCTAGTGAGCACTGTCCTTTCTGGGTTCTCATTTGGTCCTATGGCTTCCTGACCACCTCTATTCGAGATTTTCTTAGAAGTCAGTTTTTCTATGTGTGAAGTGGTAAGGCATGCTTTCTTATTGCCAGTAGAATATCAATATGTACTATTATAACAAAGTTGAAAGGTCAAGGATATTAAACATGAACAAATTAGCAGTCAAATCCATGTTTTAATCACCTGCTGTATGCATTTGGGAAGACTTAACTTCTTTGAGTATTAGTAAGTCATTCTAACTGGGTTGCTGCAATTATTTCAGAGTCGTATATCACATACTTGGAAAACAGAAAGCTATCAGTACTTTGGGAAGCCGAGGCAGGTGGATCACCTGAGGTCAGGAGCTTGAGACCAGACTGGCCAACATGGCAAAACCCCATCTCTATTAAAAGTCCAAAAATTAGCTGGGCATGGTGGTGGGTGTCTATAATCCCAGCTACTCAGGAGGCTGAGGCAGGAGAAGCTTGAAGCTGGGAGGCAGAGGTTGCATTAAGCTGAAATTGCACCACTGCACTCCAGCCTGTGTGACAAGAGTGAGACTCTGTCTCAAAAAAAAAAAAAAGAAAGAAAGAAAAAAGAAAGAAAGCTATCAATAGTGTTTACTGTCATCAATGGTAAAAGGAAAGATCTTATATTTATCCATTTATGCCATAAGGCTGCAATATTTGGATATTTTCTATTTCCTCTCTGTCAGGAGACAAAATATGCCAAGATCTCAATGTAAGTAGGAACATAGTGATGCAAGAAGTCAGAACCTGGACAAATCCCCAGTCACACTGGTTTATGACACCTTTAAAACTGGGCAGGAACATGTAGGCCAACCTGAGCCATCACCTTCAAAAGGCCTCTTCCCTGCAGAACTGCCATTAGACCAACTGGTACATAAATTGTCTTTACCTATCATCAATCTCTGAGGCACTCCTGCTCTGGCAACTGGCCATGCCATTTCATTTCAGTTTGCTCTCCCTGCTTCCATAGTTTGAGTTGGTGTCTGTCCTGTGTTCTTTTTTTTTTT
>NW_016107660.1:26443-92535 GCF_001604975.1 Cebus imitator | reverse complement strand
GACCAGGTTGGAATGCAGTGGCACCATCTTGGCTCACTGCAACTGCCACCTCCACCTCCTGGATTCAAGCAATTCTCCCACCTCAGCCTCCCAGGTAGCTGGGATTACAGATGTGCACCAACAGGCTCAGCTAATTTTTGTATTTTTAGTAGAGAAGGGATTTTGTCATGTTGACCAGGCTGGTTTCGAACTCCTGGCCTCAAGTGATCCATCTGCCTCAGCCTCCCAAAATGCTGGGATTACAGGCGTGAGCCACTGCGCCTGCCCTGTCCTGTGTTCTTATATCAGTTTCGCTTTCTGACATACTGGTATGATGACTTCTTTATAGTTCATTAATGCATGTGTCTCACACAATAGGCATAACAGTATTCTTAGAACTCCATTCCGGCTGACACTCAAGACTTTATCCAAAGACCACAAAAGAGTATTTTCTCCTGGGGGGCTCTCGACTGACTCCATTGGCTTCTAGTTGCTATAACTTAGGCAAAAAGGTGACAATGACTTAGTGGAGATGGGAAGCTCAATGGGACAATCACATATGTGTACGTCTGAGTCATACTGAATTGTTTTGGCTATTGTGCTTTAGAGTATGTTAAGTGTTCATAAGAGCAAACCCTGAGACCTTGAAGAAGTCTGCTACAGCATAGTTTCTTTCATGATACCTACATGTTCTCCTATTCAACAGTTTTCAAGTGACTTAGTAGATGGTTAAGGTGAGAAGAAAGCATTCAGAATAAACCAGATCAAGTTTCCCTTTTCCCTCCCATGCATCTCTACCAAGAGATTCAGAATTCCAGGGGAATCTTAAGAATAATTTGCTTTTTTTCTTCCCCCCAAGAATTCTCTGGATCGGTAACCGGAATGTTTATGGCTTCTTTCCATATATAACCTAGGAATATTGAGAGAAACCAAACATTATTGGAGTTTGGACACTCACCTCCAGTAGCACACCAGGGCAACTAAAGACAGCGATGATGCTAATGGATCCTGCACTCCAGAAAATAGCAACTACCAAGTGTCCCTTAAAAATGACCAATGGCTGATTTTCCATTTAGAAAAGCTTAAGGTCTTTATAACAAGGAATAAGGTTTCACAAGTATATATAAATTAGGCTTAAATTTATTTTTTCAATACTTACTATATGCCATGAACCCTGGAGAGAGACAAGATATAGATACAGAGAGGGAAAAAGGAAAGCAAAAAGAAGAAATCTGTCAGTTAAATGAGAAAGAGCTGATATTTTATTGGATGTCAAGAATAGCCTGATAATGATAAAAAAAATTTCAATAAGCATTATGGGCCTTTTCAACTTTATCTGAAAATGTCTCTATGACAAGAATATTTTCCCCTTCCTTTCTGATGCAATATCTGATCCGTAAAGGACTGCTGGCTAAAAATTATAGGGAAATATGAACAAATGAGTAGATGAAACATTATTTCCCTTTAGAAGATTTTTTGAAGAATGTCCAATATAGCCCAATTCCAAAATGCAATGTACTTCCTTGTCAGAACATATATTCAAGTGTGATATAAATTCCTGCCCTACCATAAATATTGTCTTCAGGGAAATCTTTCTCAAGGAAGAGAAAAATCACAGTGTAATACATTTGGATAGACACACAAATCTGTCTATCTTCTGATGAATCGGTAAATATGTTTTTGTTGTTACTGTGAAATAGGTTATATATATATATAGATGGATGACTTTTTTATGCATGAAATAATGTAGGATTGCACTCACCATAGATTGACTTACAGTTTTCACTGTTCTGTGTCACTGTCGAAAGTTATACTCACAGGTCTATATTGTATGTACCCTGCTGGGAAGGGACTCAGGAAAAAATTGTTGCTACAAAACCAAAAGCCATATTTGTTCCTAGATGACTTGAACTTTATATTGGGCAGAACAGTGAAAGGGGTGAGGAGGAAGAGATAAAGAAGAAAGGGACTAAGCAGTGGTCCCAGGACTCTGAAAAACAGAATTTCCAAAGCAATCACATGATGCCTAAACACTTACAAAGCCATTTGGAACATAATGACCAATGGTAGCTATTCAAAAGTATGGTAGATTTAAAAAGGGCTGCTGTCCCCTCCGGGGAGTTTGAGATTATTTGACTCAATTGCCTTTTTGGCTTTGTTTTAGGGAAGAAATGGCCTTTTTCTGGAGGTTCATTAACCACATGTGCATGGTTGTCCTGTGTAAAGAAAACTTTGCTATAAAGACTATTCTCCAGAAAGACGCCTATTAGAGATTTCATCTTTCCAGTATATTCTAAGGAAAAGAAATATGTACTGTACAAGCCAAAGGGCTAGAAGCAACACACATTTCCTTGGAAATGATCTGTTTCTTCCACATATCTGAAATTTGGAGATTTGAGGTTCCTAAAACAGGAGACTTGGAAATACTTCTTACTCTAGGTCTTATTTGGAAAGAGACTCTCCACCACCACCACCAATTTGCAATAAAGGTTTCCTTTGAATCTATCAAAGTACTGAATTTAATAAATGCATGCTACTTTTGGACTGTATGCAATGTCTCTTAATAGTGACTCAAAGCATGTTACAAATGTTTTCTTTGCAATGTTGAATGAAGGAATAAGGGATACCTGTGCCATGAACTTATAACAAGATAGAAACTTTAGTTGATCTATTATGGTAAAAATGTACAAAGGGAAACAAAACCTACCAATGTTACAACAAGACGCAACCTGCTGGGTTACAGTGTTGGATTGTCATCCGTGTTCTCAACTAACCCTTCTGAATTTCTGCTTTACGCAGGAACTACGGTGAGGGACATAGTGAGTGGTACACACAGAGAGCACGACCCGTGTCCTCAAGCCACAAACAATTTAGTCACACCAGCTGAGAGGTTTTCCATCATATCCAAGAAAGGTCCATTGCTGAAAATCTCAAAAGGGTCTTTTTGTAATCACCTGTAAAATCTAGTATGATGCTAGAAAAGGACATTCACTATTTTTTCCTTATGCTTACCCAGTTTTTAGAATGATTAATCTCTGAAAATTACATTATATTTTAGAAGGGTAAATCATTATGGCGAGCACTGAATTATTCTGGGGTGCAATACGTCATTTATTCTGAATCTAAGGGAAAAGGTAATTTAATCTGTTTTAGCCCCAGATGCCTCTTCTGCAATTGCTATCTCTAAAATGGAGATAACAATACTTTCTACCTCACAGGAATATTGAGAAGATTAAATGAGATAATGAATTTGAACCATTTAGTCCAGTTCCTGGAAACAAATGTTAGCTTGCAGCAATAATAAAAATAACAATACAATGCCTTGCCACCTATGAAAACTGCAAAGTGGTTTTGAAAATTTACCAGCCTTCTTTCAAGAGGGGCTCTGACTCTGCTCATGGTACACTGGTTTGAAATTTTTCAAAAGGAATTTATTTGCATGCTTAAATACTACAAGCACCACACTTTGGTATTCTGGCCAGCATCCTTAATTTTAGGCTGATTCTAGGTGAATAAAGCCCATGGCCTTAGTTAACTACCAAAGCAGAAAAATGGTGAGAAGGAAACTCAATAGGGAGGAATCTGTCCAGATGTGTATTTCCCTTCATTTAGGTGTGTATAACAGATAGATCAAATGCTCAGAGCTATAAGGAGCAGAGAAAAATGTCAGACTTGATGCCGCAACACATTTTGCATTTACCCTGAACTAATGCTTCCACGTAAGTGTTGTTCCTGATTTAACTTCTAGTTAACGGCCTTAAATGTTTGACCTGTATCTTTTGCCTGCTTCAATACAGGAAAATCTGCATCATGGATTCCCTTTCTCATGAGAAAGAAATCTGCAAAGCCAACAAAGGCAGCTAGGAAGTGTAGGTTTGACTGACCCTGTCCTTGGGAGGTCATCCTTGGAGAAAAAGCTGACACCCTCACATCACAAAATGTAACTACCATCAAAGTGAGATCTTTTGCTCCTTACCAGTAATTAAGGTGGAGTTTCTTTTTAAAGGACAGAGAAATTTGGGAGATTTGATTTTTTTTTTTTCTTTGCCTTTGGGACAATTTCAATGTAATTACTGAAAGCATGAAAAAATCAACTTTGGGGTTTTCAGAAATTGATTTTATTGTGAATGTCCATTGTTTTCCAAATTTGATTCATTGAAGGTGTTAGTGGGTGATTCATTAAAAAAAAAGCCATCTGATAAAAGAATATAGAGAACCATGACACATTAGCCATTTTGGATATATACAATGCATATTTTTATAGAAAAAGGTCTAAAAGTCCTATGGTAAAGCAAAATTTTAAAATTTCTACACAACTCTATATTTACTTAATATATTTAAGTAAGTAAGAAACACTTTGTTTTTTCAGGAAACACTTTTGATGTCATGATAGAATTGTTTGTGGGCAATTTTATTTCCTGTTGAACTATTAACATGGAATGGAATAAAATAGAATGGCTATAATTTACTGAGTTCTTAATGTATGCCAGGCAAGTACTATTCTAACAATTTTGCATGTATCAGAACATTTTATCTACCCAGAAGCCCTATGAGATATGCACCCTTATCATCCCCACACTGAGAGGTTAAATATCTTCTCAAGGTCAGACAGATAGTAAGTGGTGGGGCCAACCTTCATTCAACCCAGGCAGTTGGACCCCAAGTCATCGCAAACCAGCATACAGCTAGAAAACCTAGAGAAGTGCCAGAAATTATTTTGTAAAATCTTAGGGAGAAATGAGTATTTTTTTCATCTAGAAAATTTAATGCTGAAAAGAAGAAATAATATCCTCATATATAAAACAGGATTGAAATAAAAAAAATTATCTGTAGTAAAAATTCCCAAGTATGAAATTACGAAAATCATATGGAAATAGATGTTACAGAATTGTTTTCTCTATGAATCCTTTAAAATTAGAGTGTTTAACCATGTGTATCTTTCAGGATAGTCTTTATTAAAATCAATTGGATTAATAATCTCTGAGTTGCTATGAATCTGCAAGTGTCCAGGATTTTTTTTTTTTTTTTTTTTTTTTTTGCGACAGAGTCTTGCGCTGTCACCAGGCACCAGGCTGGAGTGCAGTGGCACAATCTTGGCTCACTGCAACCTCCACCTCTGAGGTTCAAGCAATTCTCCTGCCTCAGCCTCCTGAGTAGCTGGGACTACAGGCATGCACCACCACACCCAGCTAATTTTTGTATTTTTAGTAGAGATGGGGTTTCATCATGTTGGCCAGGATGGTCTTGATCTCTTGACCTCGTGATCTGCCTGCCTCGGCCTCCCAAAGTGCTGGGATTACAGGCGTGGGCCACCACGCCCGGCCCAAGTGTCCAGGATTTTACATGAAGAAGATGGAGAGAAGACACCTTAGAGTGTGGAGCAACTTCCTTTCATTATAAGTGAACCAGTTCTCAGAAATTTTCCTAGGCATTAGTATTTCTGCTTAAGAAATAAGCTTATTAGAACCATAAATATAATGATGTTTAAATGGAATAATAATAATAACTTCTTAAGATAATGTAACTCTTTTTTTTTATTATTGTTTTTGAGATGGAGTCTTGCTCTGTCGCCAGGCTGGAGTGCAGTGGCGCCATCTCGGTAAACTGCAACCTCTGTCTACCAGGTTCAAGCAATTTCCTTGCCTCAGCCTCCTGAGTAGTTGGAACTACAGGTACGTGCCACCACGCCTGGCTAATTTTTTGTATTTTAGTAGAGACGAGGTTTTACTATAGCCAGGATGATCTCAATCTCCTGACCTCGTGATTCACCCGCCTCAGCCTCCCAAAGTGTTGGGATTACAGGTGTGAGACACTGTGTCCGGCCAATGTAACCCTTTATAAACAATATGTCAACTGTGTTAGGTTCAGCTCTGTAAAATTCTCTGAGATGTGAAGCTTGCTAATAAAATTATAGCAGAACCCAATTGACACAAATGCCACACAGTGTCACAAAAGCCTGAGGGCCTGGAGGGCCAAGCCAAAGTATTTGTGCAACATCCTTAAATATCCATTTCATCTTTTCATATACAAACTAAAAAAAATAAGACTTGAGGAAAATTAGAGAGCAATTTCCATTAGGGATTGCCAATAAAGACACATCCCTGATGGAAAACAAAACAAAAGCGATTCTGGTATTTACAGAGAAGTCCCAAGGATACTATTTTCCTTTGATACTTATCCTTAGTCACTCAGTGCTAAGCTCTTTACCCCTGGTTCGCCCCATTAGTGAGACTTAGGTACTGCAATATTCAGATCACTTTGATCATCCTCCAGAAAGCTTAGGTTAGCATGGGTTTGGGGGAGGGAAATGTTCCTTAAATGAATGTCTGTGATGAGACCAAAATTTGTGATTCTATTTTAGTTTGAGGAATATCTGTGTATCCTGTAAAGACACTACTGACATAGCACCTACTTTTGTAAAGGTAGAAATGATAAGAGTTTTTTGTAAATGCTAGTGTCTTGAGAAGGATAATGGAAACCTGAAGGTACTATCCACATCTGGCAAATGTTATCTTGGAATCTTTTTATCTTGTTCTTTTTCACCCATAAGCACGAATCATCTACTCTTGCTGTTTGCTTTGCTCGTCTCTTTTATTACAAAATTAAAAATTCTTGAACAGCTGCCCAAAACACTGCATATTTCATATCTTGTTTGGGCTAATTATATCATCTGGCCTGCCAAAACAGTTTCTTCAATGAGCTTACATTACAGGAGCTTTCTAATCAATTCCTTGACACTAAATTAAGGACCCTATCCATATTTAAGGATCTGAAGGCTGAAACAGAGAGCAACTTCTATGTGGAAGGTAGGCTGTTAGAGCTCTGGGCCATCTGATGCCCACATCTCCCCCAAACTCTGTTGTTGCGGCTGCTTTGGTATTACTCTGGAATTGTGAAAAGACTCTCTGTAGTTCCCAAGCCTCAATTTTCTTCTCAAATACTGTGATCTCAGAACTGTTGCTGGTAATGGCTTCAAAGCCATTTCAGGATTCCAGATCTGTTCACAGACAAGATGTTCCAAGCTACACTATGGAAGTCAACCTTGCGGGACTGAAACGTTAAGCTGGAATCCTTCGGACTTTTATGAATGTGAGCGCCTGTCAGATAAGCAAAAGAGAAAGAAGTAAAGAGACAGGACGCCATTGTAGGCAGTGAGCTGGGCTTTGGTGGTAAGAGACATAGCCATTATGTGAGCACAGTACAGACAAGAAAATACTAGAGTTGAGATTATAGACTAGAGTTAGTCCAAACAAGAACTGTGTTAGAATTCTGAAAGTTTTACCTTTTCAATGTCAGACCTACTAATTTAAATAAACAGATATATTTTTTAACAATCATATAATCAAGATTTCCCACTGCACATGTTTACTGAGCATTCTTCGGATGTGAGGCATTTTACTTGTTGCTGTGGGGTTCTCAGATGACTTGGTCCTTCTTTTCAACCATTTTACATTAAAATGAAGACATATTAGAAAGCAAATACATACATGACACAGAAATCCACTGAGTTAATTCACAGTCAATGTAAGGATGAAACAGAGAAAGACATGGTTGGGTTGAACTGGTTAATTCTAGTACAAATTTTCCTATAACACATGAATAACAGGTATGGGGAAGTAGGGCTACGCTTTAAGACTAACAATGAGGTTTTGGCGATAATTTCAGTTATTTAAACTAAAATGAATCAAATATATGTATTTTAAAGTTCAATAAAATTGAAAAGGTTTGGAATTAAGGATATGAAAAATAAAAGTAGGTCAAGAGCAAAATAATAAATAATTTTATCTTATCTATATGCTTAACAAACTTGACACATGGCACAATTCAAACGTAGACCTTGTATAATCTATTCTGATTTTATAGCCATATTTCTCTTTAATAGGTACCCAATTTTTCTTTATGTGTCTCTGTGTAGTAAGTCTGTTTTTCAAAGTCATTTCCCATTTTAAAATGGATTTAATCGATGATCTTTAAATGGTGAGTAAATTATCTGCTAACACTAAAGAATTGTATAAGAGATTTCATAATCTCCTGTAGAAGCTAGTTTTTTTCTTCATTATGACTGAACGTAAGTAATTTGTTGTGTAATTACTTGTTTAATGTCTGTCTCAACCCTACTAGAATATAGGCTCCATGAAGGTCCAAGTCTTGTCTTAGCACTTAGACTAAGGGGTCTCCAACCCTGTGACCAAAGACCAGTGCTGGTCTCTGGCCTGTTAGGAACCGGGCCACACAGCAGGAGGTGAGCATCAGGCAAACAAGCAAAGCTTCATCTGTATTTACAGCCACTCCCCATTGCTCGCATCACCACCCAAGCTCCGCCTCCTGTCAGATCAACGGCAGCCTTAGATTCTCATAGCAGCACGAATCCCATTGTGAACTGTGCATGTTGGGGATCTAGACTGCACACTCCTCATGAGAATCTACTACCTGATGATCTGTCACTGTCTCTCATCATCACCATATGGGATCGTCTAGATACAGGAAAACAAGCTCAGGGTTCCCCCTGGTTCTACATTAGGGTGAGTTGTATAATTATTTCATTATATATTGCAATATAGTAATAATGAAAATAAAGTACACAATAAATGTAATGTACTTGAATATTTCCAAAAGCATCCCCCAATGCCAGCCCATGGAAAAATTATCTTCCATGAAACCGGTCCCTGGTGCTAAACAGATCAGGGACCACTGACTTAGAACACTGTCTTTACACATGCTAGGTACTCAGTAAGTATTAAAAAGGACATAAAAATAAATTAAACATGATATTGATCATTTTATTATTGTCATCATTATTTGGAGGACCATGATCATAACCAGGAGTAACAGCAAAGACTGAAAATATAAGGAAAATCATGCTTTCCTGTTTCTTAGAACCCAGTCACCCAAGAAACCCCATTGATAAGAATCCACTTTCACAGATGGGTGCCATCTAATCCCCAAGTCATGTTTACTCCTTCTAAAAGCAGAGCTTTGGAATCAATGATTGAGTTGCTTTTCAGGTGCCCCACAACTGTGCACAATTAGTGAGGTCACTTTATAAAAAAAAAAAATAAGTTTTCATGTCATCACAAGCATTTTTTTTTTAAGACAAGGTTATACTCTGTTGCCCAGGGCTAGAAGGCAGTGATGTGATCTTGGCTCACCGCTGCAACCTCCACCTCCTGCACTTCCTGGGTTCAAGTGATTCTCATGTTTCATCCTCCCTAGTAACTGGGATTACAGGTGCCCACCACTGCTTACAGGCGACCATCACCACCCTGCTAATTTTTGTAATTTTAGTAGAGACAGGTTTTCACCATGTTGTCCAGGCTGGTCTTGAACTCCTCTCTTCAAGTGATCCACCTGCCCTGGCCTCCCAAAGTGCTGGGATTACAGGCGTGAACAACCATGCCCAGCCACATGTCATCATAAGCTCTTTAAAGGGAGATCCTAGATTTCATATTACTCTAGTTAAATCTTACTCCACACCATAGGTTTCTCTCTGTCCTGAATATCTACTGTACACACCACATAGTTCAGAAAACAAAATGTGCTGACCTACAGGCTTGTACCAGGAAAGGGAAATCATCTGACTTCTTTCAGATAAAGATCAAAAGGTCAAAGTGGAATCTCTGGTTTGACCCAGTGTTCCAATGACATATTTAGAAGCTTTATAAACCAAGTTCCTACGTTTAAAAATAGTTTGGCACTTCATGTGTGTGTGTGTGTGTGTGTGTGTGTGTGTGTGTATATATATATACACACACAAATATATGTATATACATATATGTGCACACATATATATACATGTGTGTATATATAGATATACACATATAGATATACATATAGATATACACACACATATCTATATATATTTACTTACTATCTTATTCTTCATTTCCATAGTTGGTTTGTTTTCTATACTAAATTTCTTTCCTTTTTTGGACTAACATAGAATCTCTTCATTTCTGACTGTATTTCATAATGTCTCTCTCTCTATGCTACATATAGCGTTATAGATTATATATGAGTGTAGTGTGATTATTAGGTCTAAGGTATAGATGAGGCACTGGCATAGAAATGAAACCATATGTGGTTAAATATTTATTATTATTATCAATTTTTTCAATTATGTAAAATCTTCCACAGTGTGCTGTGATTCTAATTTTCAAGTGCCTTATGGTATCTGCGGTGAGTTTTTAGATATGAACTAAACTCAGCAAGTAAATCCATTAAAGACTCTATTATATAAAGTGCACCATGCAGGGTAAGCTGTTAAGATGAGGGACTTAGGGAAATAAAAAATAGCAGTTAATTAAGTATGCAAAAACATGAAGGCTAATTCAATTTTTATTCAGCAAAGTATCACTCTTCTAGTACCCACGAAACTACTGGAAAACATACTCTCACAAACCTTGATATTTACTTAAAAATGCTCAACTATTTCCCATTAATACTTGTTTTGTGTGGCCAAGGGGGGAAAATGGGGAGCGAGTCCATTTATTTCTTGCTAGAGACTATGATTTCAAATTTCAATTAAAATGAAATGAGCAGCACATTTATCACTATAAAGCAGGTTGTAGGTAGCAGCAATCATCCTTCTTTCATTGCTATGGCAACTGGACTACATTGTCACGGCTACCTTGGCGCTACATGTAATTGTCAGTGTGTGAGCTCAACTGATAATGTACAATCAATACTCCATAAGCCACAAACCACATGTTGCGCCTGAAAGAAAACCCAGAGAAAGCGAGATAATTTATTATTATTTTTATAATTGTGGTCTGGGGTAGACACAGGCTATTACAGCAACCTATAAATTTTACTAGAAGAGAAAGAAAGCAAATGTGAATTGCACTATTTGGACCAAATACCTCATAACATTAGGGAGGAATGAGCATCAAATGGTCAGGCGCACTGATAGAGCACTAAACAGAGTAGAATGCAGTGGTAGTTGTGGCTGGGTGCTTGCAAAAACCACCAGCCCTCCACCTGAGGGGAATCACCCATGCAGGACCTTGGAATAAAGTCTCCTGGTCTGTCCAGGTTGGATAAATGAAGTGTATATTCAAAATGTTCTCTGGGTATCTTCTTCACCATTGGCAAGCTCTCAGTTATTTGTAGCAAACAAATGAGAGTGTCCCCTATGGACACTAATTTATGTGGGGTAGCAAGCATAAAGATAATCAGACCTCCCCACTTTCTCCACCCAGTCCTGCCCTTATTTCTAAGACCTTCCAAATTCTTAAGCAAGTGGTTATCAGACTTCAGTGTACATCAGAATCACCTGGGAGGGCTTGTTGAAAGAGAAATTGCTGGACACTTCCCCTAGAGCTTCAGACTGAGCAGGTTTGAGGTGAGAACTGGAAATTTGCTAACGCTGCTAGTCCTGGGACTATGAACCATTGCCTGACACTCATCTCAGCAGATATTTTTTAAAAATGATAATAATATGTCTCTAAGTAGATCAACAATACAGCTCAAGCTGTGTGTTTTATAAGAAAACCCAGCAGTGAAAGGGTTCCACTAACACTGGGATAGTATGTAATCTTGATTCTTGGTCAAGTATTCTGTTAGTCCCAGGAAAGACCAGGTACAATTTTTTTTGTTTTATTTTCTTGCTCTTTGTATATGTCTAGTCTAGGAGCTTGAAATCTCAAACATCTCTGAAAGTAAGTGAAAAATGAACAGCATCAGAAATGACAGAACAAAACGTATTGAAATAATAGAGAAATATACCTTTTAGGTATGAAGAGGAGCTGATAATTGAGTGTTATCAGCAGGTACAAGAAGAAGACAAACCTCAGAGATAGGTTTCTTCATCTATCACTCTCATCATCAGCCTTATTTTAGAAATAGCTGCTAAGAGAAAGCCTTCCTTGTAGCAGAAAGAAAAGTCAGAAGACTTGGAAGGGTCCTTCACCAAGGAAAATGCTGAGTGGTAGGAAATCACTGAAGCAATTTGGACCTGGGCAGAGATTAATGGTTTGGCAGAAAGCTGCTGATTCAGTGACATTCACATCCCAGAGTAAAGTCATTTTATTCCTTGGTTTCCAGTATCTGGTATGGTACTGAAGTCAAAATTTGCATGTTTTTGAGATATGTCAAAAAAAGATGTGCAGTTGAACATAAGCATACAGGTGAGAGATCATGTTGTCTTGTGCTTTTCCTTGTATTTCTAACGTATCTTAAAAAAAAACAGAATGTAACAGCATATACTTAAATTAGGTTTCATCTATTCAGATTTACTTTCCATCTGAAACATAGAAAAAAAAATCATGGGCATGTTGCAAAAAAATAGCAATAAATTAGTAACAATAGCTATAACTCAATCAAGAGGTTAGACAACAATTTTATGGAAGTCAGCATTGTTTTCCCACTCCTTTAAAACAATTTCTGTTCCATCATACCGCAGAAAATACGACGCAGTTAACAATAACAGAGTAAATATGATAGAGTTTCAACTTCCAGAATAGTAGGCTAATAAAATGGTGTTTTAAATTATCAGACAATTAAAAAAAGACAGAGACACTCACCAAGATGCTTAAGGTTTATAAAATGAGCTCAGCATTTAACCACAGATGGTCGTTACATAATTTTTTTTAAATTGCATGTAAGTATTGGAATAGAGCAGTGTTTCTCAAAGTGTAGACTCTGAGCCACCAGTATCAGTATCACCTGGGAGGGGATGAGAAATGCAACTCATGCTGCCCAACCCCAGACATACTGCATCAGGAAACCTGCGTGGAGCTCAGCAGTCTGGGCTGTCTCTAGCCTAGCAGGTGATGCCAATGTATTACATACAGTTTGAAGATACCAGTGGTGCACCTCTCTTTGTCCCTGTGCTCAATCACTGGCTTTGATGACAACCACCAGCCATTTTTTTGGTGGTCACACAGTTTCTGAAAATGATAGACTATTCTTCAAACAAATTAGTGATAAAAAAAAAAAAAGAAGTTAAGTCATCATCCTTTATTTGACTTTTTATCATGATTGTTTATATTCATACTCAATTCAATCTTATTATGCTTAAGAAATTAAGAGTAACATTGATTTAAAAAAAATCATTTTCCACAAACTTGAAAGCAAAGAGCTAACTGTACTATTTTCCCTCATTTTTGTTAACGTTTTGCAATTTAAGATCCACATGTCTCTTTCCAGAAATTCACCTACTCCTCAAATGCCACAAGATCACTCTTCAAATGCAAATGTATCAGAGGAAAAGACACCTATGAGAGTTTTTTTCCCCAATAAGATAATTTGTCCGTAGATTAGGTTTAAATAATCCCTCCGAAACCCTAGATTGCAGCCTTGGGTACTCAGGCTATTTTAGAAGTTATTTTTTCCCCACATTCATTAAAATTAATTTGTGCATTTTATGACACAAAAACTTATCAAAGCATCTTAGCTGTGAAACTAACTAACTAAATAAATATCCCCAGCATTCCCCACATTTAGAGATTATTTATTTTCTCTGAGGGCTGATAAAAGTTCTGATGGCACATTTTCTAATTTTAAAGCATTTTCATTTCACACTTCTGAAAAACTTCAAGTCAGGAGTGAGCGGGTGGGTCTGTTTGAAGTGTGATTCACACTTTATGCTCTCTTCCCCCAACAGCTCATGCATATTTATAATGCCAACCAGACTTTAGGTTTTAAACATGCCAAAGAAAGGGACTATTTTAGAAGATAATAAATAATTGTGCTATAGTTATATAGCACCTTCTCTCCAAAATATCCACCCTGTTTACAAATGTTAACTCACAATTTCCAGAGATAAAATTACAGTTAGTCATCCTCACCTTCATCTCATCCTATACAACTCTTAAAAAATATTTTTCCCTAGAGCTATTTCAACACTAACTTTTCCAACTCTATACCACTCCGTATTTCAATTAATGGTTCATCATCCATTTACCACCCAGTCCATGCATCCATCTATCTACCCAACAATGCTTCATCAACAAAGACCGTGTGATAGGGATGCTGTGATGAAGCCACTGACAGCTGCAAGGTACAAAGACAGAACTCCATCTTTCTGATGGGTGAAGAGTCAGATAAGTAGGTATCAATATAAAAAGTGCAACAATTCATAAATAGATGGAAGATTGAAGATGTGAATATCTAACTTTTTTCTAGATGAGTTATAAATGATATTATGAGGGTAGTAACACTTTAATTGAACATGAAGGGATAGGAGGGAGTACACTAGGTTAATAAGACAGAATAAGCAATTCCGGAGAAAGAAGTAGCATGGGCACATTTGCAGAGGACTGAATGAGCACAGTATATTCAGGAAACAGCAAACAATCCAGCATGGCTAGAATGCTGGTTGCATATAGAAAAATGGTGGGACTCAAGACTGAAATAATAAGCAAGGGATAAAGTGGGAAGAACCTGTACATCACTGAGGAGTTGGGATTCTAGCCTGTAGCTGGGGGAATCACCTATTATTTAACACCATAGGCTAGAGGTTTTCTCTGGGAAAACTAGAGTGTCCACCTCATTAAAAGGCATTCTAATTCAATTATTTCAAACATCATGCAGGCTCCACAAAGCACACTTTCAGGTTTAGAATCTGTGCCTCTTTCTGATTCCTAAAGCTATCTAGAAACCACAGGGAAAAAATAAGAGGGTCATATTATCAGATTTGCATTTTTTTTATTGTACTTTAGGTTCTGGGGTACATGTGCAGATCATGCAGGAGTGTTGCATAAGTACATACATGGCAAGGTGGTTTGCTGCGTTCATTTACTTTCAACTGAATGGAAATAGATTCTAATGGAGTGATGCAGAAGGCAAAACTACCAGTTAAGAATTGCTATAGCAGTCTAGTTCCTGTTAACGTGGTTGGTTCATTCATCTATTCAATGGATATTCCTGAGTATTAAAAGGTGCACAGCCCTGAGCTAAGCTCAGAATCAGACAATGTAATTGCTGTGATGGAAAGCACAATGCACTGCTTTCTGTTTAGTTGTTTCTTATTTTGTTTTTGCCTTCTTTTAGTTCATAAACTTCCTAAAGGAAGCGACAACACCTTTTTCTAAATGCAATGATACGCTTGCCTAGAGTGCTGCTACAGAGTTGTGCATGCTTTGTGCATGCCACAAGTGTGTGCTGATGACATTCAGTCTCACGAATACAACACTGTTTTGTAACTTAGCCAGAAAACATAGAAGTGCTGTGATTTAAACAATGTGCTATCCCACTTCCTCACTGCCAACAACAGGGCCCAGAAGCCAAAGCTCTGGGCTTGGAAATCAGATGGCTGGGAAAATTCTGGAACTCAGTTATAAGCAGGGAAGACTCTTTCCCACTCTAAAGCAGCCCACACTTTTCAAGGATGCATGTAATTCAGCAGTGTGACACACTATGGTATACCCTTCTCATTATTTAGCTTGTGGATATAATTTGTCTGCTTAAGTGAGAGAATGCACATTCACCTGCTTAAAAAATTAGACCTTCTATTTCTTTATTAAAAAGATCTCCATAGAGTTTACTAGCCATATTGATATGAAACAAATATAAAGCATGTGCAATGGATCTTTATAAGTTTGTAAATTTTTTTCTGAAGAGGACTGGTGATAACCAAAAATCTTCTAACATCTAATCAGGAACAGCTCCAAGAAAATTCTCAGTCTTCTGTTCTTTATCCTCCACTGATCTTGTTAAACTTAGTTCATGCTATGATTTCTCTTCCTTCTTATTTCAGGTCTCTTAAAAAAGAAATCTGAATTCTAAGTTATTTTACTTACATACATATCTGAAACTTGATTTCTTTTGCTTTCCCCATCCCACGTTCCCCTACTGCTTCCCTTCTTCTCTCCAACCCTTAGCAACCCAGATTAATAATCTGCATCCTTCTTATCTTTCTCCATTACTATCTCATTTCCTCATTTAACAATACATTGTGGACATATTTCTAAGTCATCTGCTTTAGATGAAGATAGATCAAGTCCATTCTGCAAAGTGACTACGTAATAGTCCCTGACAGGGATTTACTATAATTTACTTAACAATTCAATTTTTCTATTCGTGAACACTTACTTAGCCTTTCTTCTTTTTTCTTTTAAACCACTGCAAAATACAATGCAATGCTGGTTATGTACAGCTAGATACTGGTATTTTTATTTCTATGAGAGTCTCATAATTAGGATTTCTGATCAAAACGTGTGTGTGTGTGTGTATATTTCAATAGAAACTGCCATTCAAAAATTAACCTTTTTTAAAAAAAAGCTGTAACAATTAAAAATGTTTCTGCAGATCAGATGGCAATAAGAGTTAACACACTTTTACATTTGTGCCAATGTACAAATACAAAACACCTCATTGTTACTAAATTTGAAGTTGTCTGATGAAAAAGGCTAGGCATCTTTTCATTGGTTTAAGGATAATCTCCCTTTTTTTCTGTGAATTGTTTATTCATATTTATCACCAATTTTTCTATTGGGTTGTTTCCCTTAATCATCAATTTTTAAAATTCTAGGTGGAGTTTAGACATTAACTTCATTTGTGTGTTAGGCACTGCTAGCCACCTTTCTTGAATTAACATTGCTCTTCTCCCTGTAGTAAAAGAACTCTAATGCTATCGCTGCAGATATGCCCAGATTAAAGAAACAAAAACAATTACAAAACAAATCATAATAACCAGTTGTCCTTGGGATATACACATTTATGGCTAAAGACATATAAGCATAATTCACCAGAAGAGACTTGTGGGTCTCTTCTTTTAAAAGATACAAACTTAGTCCACGTGTACATTTTTTTCCTTTCACATTCCTATTTTCTTTTTTTCTCCTGCCTGAGGTGGAGAAGGCTTTAGTGAACAGGAAGTGACAAATATGAGAATGAAACCCTATATAGTCAGGATAGCTAAGCAGACAGGTAGGATGAGCTCAGTTTGTGATTACCACGTGGAGTCACTGTATGAGATCTGGATTGCCTACCTTCCAACTTCTTACTACATGTCAAAAATTAAGACACCTAATTTGCTCAAGCCACAGTTATTTGGGTGTTTGGTTATAACTACCTGCAGTTCTCATGGGCACACTTTATTACAACATTTTCCAAATATATAATTTACATATTGAATTTGCCAATGAGATTTTTTACTGTAAATATTTTTCTTTTCTTTTCTTTTTTTTGAGACAGGTCTTGCTCTGTCACCCAGGCTGGAGTGCAGTGGCGTGAACTCAGCTCACTGTTGCTTTGACCTCCTGACCCAAGCAACCCTTCCACCTCAGCCTCCTGAGTAGCTGAGACTACAGCCACACACTACCACACCCGGCTAATTTGTGCGTGTGTGTGTGCATGTAAAGATAGAGTCTCACAATATTGCCGAGGCTGGTCTCTAACTCCTGTGCTCAAGCGATCCGCCCACATTGGCCTCCCAAAGTGCTGGGATTACAGGCTTCAGCCACCATACCTGGCCTAAATTTCTCTTAAAATTTTTATATGTTGACCTTTTTTCTCTTAATATTATAGCATATGGGATTTTTGTTTTGGTTAGCAATGTTTCAACCAACCAGTAGGCTATACCTCTAGCCCAAATTTTCTTCCAATATTTTTGATAACTTTTTAATCTTTAAATCTTCAATTCACTTGTAATTTACTTCTGCTTACTATGTGAGATAGGCACCAACATCATTTTCTTCAATATGAATGGTTGGTTATCTTTCTACCATTTGCCAAAAAAACACTCTCCATCTTTCCACTAAATTGTAGTAACAACTTTGTGAGTGATTAAATTCCCATATGTGCTGGGGAAAATTTCTGAGCTACTGTTTTTGCCCTTTAATCTATTTGCCCACTTTTAATCAGCTTCATATATTGTTTTTTTTTTTTATTACAATGGGTTTACATTAGAATTATAAAGCACAGTTCTTCCTCAAAATCTTTTTCTTGTATTTTCCTTGGCTATCCTCAAATATTTATTCTTCCACAGGAATTTTAAGATAACTCTGGGCAGTTAAGGAAAAGTCACCAGAGGGAGATTTTACTTAGAAATGTAGTGGGGAATCACTTTGGTATTAAATCGTCACCATCCAAAATCAGAGTCTTCGATTTAGTCAGATTCATTTTTATGGTTTAAAAAATATAAATTCTTGTTAAATGTTTTCCTAAGTATTTTAGATTTTTGTTATTTATTGTGATTTGCCAACATTTAGCTGTGTCAGCTACAGAAAACAAAGACCTTTCCTTCCCTCCTTTCTCTCTCCCTTCCTTCCTTCCCTCCTTCCTCCCTCCCTCCCTCCCTCCCTCCCTTCCTTCCTTCCCTTCCACCTTCCCTCATACCTTCCATCCTTTCTTCCATTCTTTCGGGGATATCCAAAATTGTTAAAGGTAAAGGCCACAAGGCAAAAAGTAAGAATAAACTTATCAGAATAAACACGAGGGATACATTCAATTTCTTTTACTGATGCCTCAAGAGCAATTTTTTTTGTCTCCATCCTACAGGTAAGGCAGTGGAAGCTTAAATTTGGGGGCCTAATAAGAAGTATTATCACCATGATTCAAATTCAGGGATACACGGCTTCGCAGCGAACTGCTTTTTTTTCCTAGCAAGTTATTATTTATGTATAGCAACTTTCCCCAAATATTTCTTCATTTATTGTTTGTTCCCTATGCAAGGAATTAAGAGTAACCCAAAGGCTAAAGGTGAAAAGATGTCTTAAAATATGCTCCCATCAATAAAAGAGGTTTGTTCTTGTGCTCACTGTGTCATATCTAAAATGTGTTTTGTTTCACTTTTAATTTTAGTATTGTTGCAAGACAAAGTAAAACATTAATCCTGGTTTGAGGTGTATTGAGATATCACATTTACTTTCCTTTTACTCTTAAAAGTCAGAGTTGCACACAGAAGAGACCACTGAACTTTATCCCCGTTGGAATTATTTTACTAATGGGAAAAAAAAATAAACGAAAAAATTTCTTCCTATCAAAAACCAGGAACTTAAAACTCAGATGCGGGGCCTATTTCTTTTGTCATAGTTTTCCCCATATATTTTCAACAATAACCAAAAAGGAGGAAGACAGAAGACCAAGAAAGTTCTGACACATTTAAATACCATATCCACTTTTATGATCAGGCATATATTTTAAAACACTGTCTACATTTAAGACAAATTGTGATTTGGATTTTTTCCCTGCATTACAAAGGACAGTGTTATTATGCATGGTATTGAAACAGCTGGGTAAGAATGAGTTACAGAATTGATTGCTTTTGGTGGAGGAACTGTGTCTCTCAATGATTTGGCTTTGTTAAGTGAAAGGTAATACAATGAAACTCCATGAGAGGTGGGGAAAAAACTAGAAAGATTTCTGGGCACTCATTTCAACTACTGTATACACGTACTCCTATAACACACCCTTATAACTTTATGACAAAATCCAATTCATCCGATTCCAAATTAAGATGGACAATTTTGGGTACCTCACCCTCGAGGAAGAGAAAAGAAGAGCAAATCCTCTTTACTTCCTTCTATTTGCCCTTCTTCATTGGACAGGCAAATAGAGAGCTTGTGTAAAGATTTAATTAAGGTCAGAATTAAAACCTGGATCCTGCTTCTATGCCTGAGGGGAGTCAGTGTATGGTTTTTTTGAAGTGTAATTTCAAGGGCAGAGTAAAACCTTGTAGACTGGATTGGTTGTTCCTACTAACTGGGCCCTAAGTGAGGAGTCTCTGGGTTTAAAGGGCTCCTAAAAGGGTTATTTGTATTTTCTACCTCCTCAGAAACATACTTTAAAGGAGAAATATTCTTCCCCTCGAAAAGGTAGCATTTTGAGACATGACAGTCCTGTTCTTGATTGGTGACAGGATCAGATAACTGATCCAGGGAGCCACTGATTAGTATCCTAAGCCCATGGGGTGGGTCAGGCACTCCCAGGCTGCAGTGAAACTATCATTTTCTCTTGAAATTCTGATTATTTCAAGTTCCTATAGGGGTTCCTATTGCAACAAATATAGGTCCTTTTAAGAGATTTGGCACATTAAAATAGCTAGATTCTGAAACCACAGAAACAAATGTGTGCAGACAGGAGAAACCCAGAGCAGGGAATAGTCAAGACAATTCTAAATGCCTTTTGGCTGAAGCCTGCCCCAACAACAAAAAATTTAGATGGTGTGTTTTCCCTGTACTTTTTGCCCATGTTATTCAGTGACAGAGAATAATTTTTTCTTCCAAGACTATTCCTTTAAGGCTCAGCTCAAATTCCAACACCTCCATGAATACACACATATCTACTCCAATTTCCAGATATCTCTTTTCTGCATACCGGTAGCACCTATTGTGAATAGCATCCATTTGACATAAGTATGGACAGATGTATATCTAGTTTACTTGGAGTTCTAGAATTCTAAGGAACCGAGAAGACCAGCTTTAATCTCCCATTTTGTATACTAAAAACTACATTTTAAGGAAGTTAAATAATTTGTCTAAGTCCTATTGGTACATTTTTACTAAGTGTTCTTCTCCTCAGCTTTGTTACAGACTCCTAGAATGCAGAACAAAGGTCTTAACCTTCCTTGGGATTCCTGTATATCCTCACCAAATAACTTTTTCATGATAGTGCTCAATAGATTGATATGTGTTCATCAATTAAGAGCATGGACTAAGTTTAACTTAACCAGTACAGTCAAAATTATCTTTTAAAATATGTAATAGAAGAAGTAATATGCTAAGTGAGGAAGATTCTATTCTCAGAGAACTTGCAATTTTGCATAAGAGATAAGACATGCCAGCTTATGCCTACCCTGGCTAAGGTCATTGATGCCTTACATATATTTAGAATTGGTCTTGACTTGTTGTTAAGCCAAATCTACCCAAAGAACAATGTATTTTTTAGTCTCAATCTCACCTGTGGATCTGCCTGGCATTGCTATACGTTTTGCAGTGTTTGGTGTGCCCTAGGCAACCTCCTACCAGTGTGTCTTCCCTATCCTTCCTTATCTGGACCTCAGAATTCCTTGTAAGACTTAAGCTTTCCATGGAACATACAATTGTTAGAAGAAGCCCTAAAAGTGTATTTTCTATCTTTACCATTTTTCGTTTTATTTGAAAACATGAGAAACACTATTTAGCAGATTATGAGCTTACAGGATAAAATCTACAGAACTCAATTCCAGGAGATGAGAGGAGACCTGAAGGCCATAATGACAGGCTAAGTTGAAATGAAGCAGGGCCATGCTCATGCCTGGACCTAGGTGAGACAAAAGTGACAAAGGTAAATATGATCAACTCTGACGCAGAGGAATAAAAGGTGAAAACAATATCAGACTGGATTTTTTTTTTTTCATTTCAGAAAAGAGGCACCCCAGTGATACAGATTGACAAGATCTATAGACACCAAAGGGACTGCAAAATCTTAGGTAGTAAGTTTACAAAAGGACTAATAATTGTTGACGTGTACTGACACTGCAGATAGAATCTCATGTGACTTTTGTAACTGAGGAAAGGGTGTATTCTGAAAAGAGTTAAAGGGCTTGGAGAATGTATTATTCTGAGAGCCTTAGCTTCTGTGAGTAGGATCCAGGCTGTGAAAGGCAGAAAGTGAAGACAGACAAAAGTGCTGAGAAGTGATGAGGTGAGGACCAGGAAGTGCCTGAAGGGAGGACCTTGGGATGGAGGAGGCAGAGGAACCTTGATTTTATTTTTATTCATTCATTCATTCATTCATTCATTCTTGAACTTTTAAGTCCAGGGGTGTATGTGCAGGATATGCAGGTTTTTTACACAGGTAAACGTGTGCCATGGAACCCTGACTTTAGAAGGGCCACTCACATGAATGCTGACATGTCTCAGTAGTGTCACAGGGAAAGAATGTCAAAGGTCATGAGCCAAAGTTCTGATGCCACTGTGGAGAACAGACATTTATCCTCCAACATGTAGCTTAGTGGGGAGGTGTTGCTTGTTGGCAATGGCTATCCCAAGGCATGGAACAGGTGATGGGAAGCAGAGTCCACTTGGTATCATAACATGCAAGAGCTTCAGTGGGAGCAGAGTCAATAGGAGAAGCCAAATTGAATTAAGGTGAAAATTACAGGGGAAAGAATATAGGGGATGTGTGTACAATAGAGGATGGATTCCAAGGGGCTCAAGGAAAGAGTCAGTGACTTTCAGTGTCTGAGGAAAGGCAGAGATATGAGCTGGAGAGGAATTAGCATAGAGAAGATAAGCAAGGTAGAGAATGACATAAAACAAAGCATCTATAGTTATTCTTGGGGAGAAAAAAAGCCCCATGATTCTCTGTATCAATTGGGTTGATTCCAAATAGAGGTCACTTTTCTACTGAGATAGGCACTACTTCAGTCTGAGTTAAAGTGCAGCACAATTCATTAATAAGAGCAAAAATAATTCATAATTCCAATGGACCAAGAGAGCTCAGACCTTACTTTGTGTCTTCTGTAGCTAACTCCTATTTTTTTTTTTAATAAAGGAGATCAAGAGACAAGGAGGACTAATGAAGTTCAACGAAGGCTTTATTCTTAGTTCCAGTTCATTTAAAATCAACTTTTGCTAGACCTAGATGCCTACTGACTCTTCATGTTATACCCTAGCATAGAAATCCAGTCAGGTGAAACAAGCCCACAGCAATTCCAAGTACTTTGTCTGAGGTATCCCTCTGATAAATTTCTATCCTTCACCATATTAATTGCTTTTATCCACCTTCCTGTCTTATGAGCCTTGAGTATACTTTTCTCCCTCTCTCGTTATTATCTTTGAGTTTATGATTGAAGTATACACCTTCCCTCATTATATCACAGCAAATGCAGCCCCAGCAAATAGTAGGTGCTCAATAAATGTTAGGTGAATCGACAGTTGATCATAACAGATTATCTCTATTGTCACACCAAAGAATTCTAACGTTGTTCTTGTTGTTAGCACTATAATCAATTCTTTCACAGTAACAAACACTAATCTAAGGCAAAGAATAACATGTAATTTAACATATTTTCAAGGGTGGCTGAGGAAGAAAGGGAGCATCTGTAATCCATAATCTAGACAACCATCATTAAGGAATGAATGAATATCTAAAGCAAGCCAGCCACTAACCAATTGATAATCACACATTCATTCCTGTGCTATGATCAATGTTGTGAGAACATCGCATGAACCAGGGAAGTGCCCATAGTCTCCATGTTCCTTTAACTTGAAGCAATTTGTACTCTAATGAATGAGGCAAAGTGATACACTTAATAGCACAGGAAACAATACAAGACCGTATAAATTTAGGTTGCATTTTATGATAAATTTCATGTAGAGAAATGTAAGTGGTGATTTTTGTGACCAGAAAAGACTTGAAACTGACTCTGGAAGGAAATGCTATATTTGCAAAGATAGAGAATGCAGTGAAATTTCGCATTATAGGCTTCAAGGAGAATGCAAAGATGAACACGCATGATAGGACAGTCAACAGTGAGGAAACCAGGCTTGGCAGAGTCAAGGAAAGACATGGGAGATAACATTGGCCTTGCAGGGGAGACTATAATCAAGAATAATCAGCTGGGCGCGGTGGCTCACGCCTGTAATCTAGCACTTTAGGAGACCGAGGTGGGTGGATCACCTGAGGTCAAGAGCTCAAGACCAGCCTGGCCATCATGGTGAAACCCCATCTTAAAAAAAAAAAAAATAAATAAAAAAAAAAAAAAAAAGAATAATCAGGAAAAGAAACTTAGATTTATCATGGTAGAAAAAGATAAGCACCTAAAAAATCTAAAACCATTATACATTTATCATAATTTTAACATGTTATTAAAATACAGAAGTAGAAAGACGCTTTCCTAAAAGATGATACATTAAGTTTAGTATGGAGTAAAAAATATTTCCCTATACTATCCGTTTTGTCTACTGAGATCTAACATGTGAATATCAACTATCTCCCTCTAATAACCAACTTCAAGGTAAATATTCTCACACAACAGTTTGGCTGGGTCAAGTATATGGAAAGAAAGCCATTTTTGGAATACTGGAAGAAGAGCCTTTGTGCTAACTCCATCCTGTATTATCCCCTGCCAATAGATTTGCTCCTTCCCCAATGTGTGATTGATGCAGAGTGACTCAGTACATAAGTTTGGTATGCTGAGGACTGGGTAAGGCTCAGCATACTGGTGATGTAAGGAGGGTGACCTTACAGTCAGAGACTCACAAGGCCTAGCTCAAAATCAATGGGTACTTATGCCACTATGGTCATTGATTCTGTTTTAGTTCAAATAGATAAGCTATGGACTGGTTTCTCTATCTCTCTTCTCTGAGAAACATAATTCCTAAAGGCAAAGAAAACAAAAATCAAACAAAAAAATCCCCAAAAAACAAAACAAAACAAAAGCAGATTTGGGGTTGGTCTATATGAGAAAGGTGGGACCCAGATGGTACCTGATATATCTGCATATAATGCTGGCTGAAGCAGGTAGGGCCAAGAGGGAATTTTTGGCAGCTCCAGAGAACTGGGACTGACAAGTAAGTTTCGGTGAAGAAAGTTCCATGAAAAGTGAACCAGAGGTGAGAAGACATAACATTGAGGCAGAAAAAATAAAGTAGTAGATTAAGTGGTAACCTACAACTAGACATCACTGAAGAGAAAAATACAATCATAAACCTGATAGGAATAACAAAAGAAAGGAAGAAAAGTAAAAGCAATTTTAAAAAGCAGAAGGTAAGAAAGAATGCTTTGATCAGAAGCACTTACTAAGGATTGGCCTTCCTGAGTATCTGAAATTTAACAGTGCCCTAAAATGGGCTGGTCTTCCTTCATAAGCTATTAAATATGGGAGGCTCCTCAAGGTAAACAGAACTTTAGACAGCCAAGGGGGGAATAAACATAGGGTCCAAGGGGAGCCCTGAAGGAAATCACACTAGCTATCTCCTCCTTACTGCTAATCACAGTAACTGGCAATCAGAAAAGAAGCCATCCAGATCACATAAGTGGGTCAGTGGTCACTGATTTCCAGTGACAGGTTTATTGGTTTTATTTCAGTGATGGTTCAGCAAACAGAATATTGTGGGAAGTTTGACGTAAATAAAATTCCTTCACATCATGTGGCCACCATCATTGTAGCCTTCATATTATTTGAAAATAGCACAAAACTGGGCTATTGATACACATGAGATGGGTTAATTTTCAAATTGTCATAAAAATGTTATAATCTAGTGCTGAAAAAGTAATTTCAGCATCAATTGCTTAGTATCTCACTGCATTTGCCAGGATATACCAGAGACAACAACACCAGTAACAGCGATAAATGTTTTATCATCTGTGCTCCCAAATGACAGGATTAAAAGGAATCAATATTTTCTGAGTACCTACTGTGTGCCAGGAACTTTACATAGATAACCTTATGCAATTCTCATGGCAACCCTGGATGTTAAGATTAGCGTATTCATTTTACAGATGAGAAAATGGAATCTCAGACACATGTAGCATCTTGCTCAAAGTCCCACACTTTACTAAGTAACAGAGGCAAGAATAAGATACTGGAATATCTGGCTTCAAAGATTGTTCTTTTTTTAAAATCCATTCCACACATCCTTCCTAAGAAATGTTATGGTAACCCTGCCAATGCCCATCTAACTAATCTTTGGGTCTCAGCACTAAAAATAGACAATCTTCTTAATATTTGGGCTAATATCAATTTTCATTTCTCTGGACAAGAAAAAAACTAAAGAAAATGAAACAAAAAATGAGCATTTTCAACACATACAAGATGAGATTCAACTTTAATTTCTCAGTTATTACATTCAAAATATCAAGGTCATTATTTCTGATAAATTTCCATTTTTTATAGATGAACGTTTGTGTGACTCACAATAGAATCTTTGGGAGAGTTGCCCATTTTAATCAATGCAACAATAGGAGGAAAGAGGAAATGATCAAGATGGATGTGTCAGTGCTTAAATTAGGTTTGACCCTCAAACTGAGAAGGAGCTGGCATGGTGAAATACCATTTGTACTACTTCTAAACTACTCCAGAATTATAGGCAGTGTTCACCCCGCTAAAGGGAAGATTTCAGACCAATCTAGCATCCGTAACACATCCCTTGAATTCTTTCCAGCTATACATTATTTAGGAGGAACTATTTTAAAATGATATTCAACAACAAAAAAAATCTAAAAAGGAAGTAAACCAATACTGGCATCAAAGGCAGCTGCAGAAGGAACTGTAGAAGGGCATGCGTTTTTAATATTGGAGCAAATAGAACATTCTCTTCCTGATCCCCAGTTGCATTGTGATGGCCATTTGTACATCATTTTTAATTGTCTTATTAAGCAGCTTAGAGTGCAGTAATCAAAAGTGCCTGGTGTTGTGAGACCTGGCATAGCCATCAGACACGGATCAGCAGTCAGGATAATAGAAGATGCAGGATTATATAACCAGTTATGGTCAGGAGGGAAGGCGGTTTGGGGAGAAAGCAGTACATGGTTGCTTCTGAAGAGATGCTGATCTCAGACAATATGAAACCTGACATTATAGTTCCAGGGAATGAAGACCCCTCCCCAAACATGCACACACATCAGTCATGTGCAGTCTAATGACTGCACTGGGAAAAGCCAACTGTCAAAAGCAGTCATCTCTCTTCGAGGAGAAATTTCTCATGCGGTATTCTAAGTCATGACATAAAGACTGTTTACAAAACAGGCCCCAGAGGTTGGATTGTGTGTGTCTATATAGATTCCCAGTTAACTAGATCAGGAAGCCGGATTCTTGCTTTGATGAGATCATGCCAAACTGCATGAGAGTGGACTCTTTTAAGACAAAATGAAACTTTAATTTCATGAGGAAAATCTTCTGAGGTGAGTCCATTGCGCCACAACTTTGTGATTCACAGTCATGATACCTCTAGACCACAAATAAATCAAAGATTCTCTCTCATTCTTCTGTAGACTTAGTCAACCTTAAAAGATCCTAAAGACTTCTAGGGAAAAGCAGCCATCTTTTGAATTAATTATTATGCTATTTCACGCAGTAGCAAGAACCAACAGACCTGGTTATCAGAAGTGGACCTGGACAAGCATATGCTACATTCCAAACCAAGGGATCCAGTAAAACAGATTATTCTTCATAGGTCATATCTCACTAGGCAATAACCATTTGCAACTCACCCACCAAGAGTTTGGCTAAAAATGAGGAATGCTCAAAGAAAGAATTCATAGAATTAATGCCAATTTATTTGTAAACACATTAAGAGAATTTTTTATTAATACTATGACATTCATAAAAAAGATGTCTGACATCCTAGATTTATAGCTCCCAAATTATGTGGCATAGCAGTAATATGTAGTTCCCCACTTATGATTTGATTTTCCAGCTACAGGTACAAATATTTTAAGTCTGCTTTCATTTGCATGTGGCCTTGTCTACAGGAAGAAACCACAAAATTTCAGTAAGGACACTGCTAATCAAATGTTGTGACAGTCTTAGAAAACTCAATTACTATGCATTTTTCTGAGCAATGACCCATTAATTTCCCTTAGCTTTAGATTTTGAAATAAGTTTAATTACCAGTATATATAAATAATCTAATGTTAGGAAACTAGGCATGAAAAAAAGGGAAAGAATAGAAAGAATTTCCCACATTTCCATAAGGTAGTCCCTTTCCCCAAAAGAATCCTCTCTAGGTTTAACTGTAAGTGTAACATTTCAAAAATATTCAGTAAAATATGTCAGAAGTTTCTGCATGGAAATTATGATAATTCTGTAACAGCCATGTTCATAACTTTTACCAAACAGATTTAGGTAAAAGTAAAATGATTATTAGACACATAAATGAAATGGACTAGATATTTACATTTAGAATGAAAATAGAGAAAACAAGGAAGGATATATGTAAGCATAAATGTCACTTCATTTTGTTGTCAGGATTTTACCGTGTTTTGCCTGAGAGTTCAGGATAACCCCAGTTTGTTGGATGCAAACAAGATAAAGCATCTTTGAACTTGATCTTGCTTTATCAGATATGTTTATCTGTGCTAAAGAACTTAAAAATGTATAGCTAGAATAGATGTGAAAAGTACAGTGGAGAGGAGTATCCTAAGAAGAAGAAGTGGTAAGTGACAGGTCTAAAGAGCAATACAAGGCACTACATAGAAAACTTATTCATAAAGTTATGAAGGAGAAGATTAGAAACAAATTGGTAAGTGAAGAGCTAGGGAAGTCAGAGTAAGATATTCAAGACAACGCTGAGAATAAAATATAGGTTCAAAAGAAGTATTTTATGAAATCTTAGCTCAACAAGTTTAGCATAAATTAACAGTTTAAAGGAATCATACAAAAACAGACAAGGAAGAAAATATTGTTGTTGTTGTTGGCAATTTTTATGTAATAATTATTTTTAGAAAAAAGTGCCCTAAATAACATGGGAAAAGGCATGATTTTTATCCTCTTTGTACCACCTTTTGAAGTTCATTAAATGAAAGAAATTGATTTGGCAGGGCTAATTTTGTAATTAAAAACCTTATCATAGTTTTCTGTAATGAGTTAAGTAAACAGACAGTAATTCAGTTACAATATTTACACAGCTTATACCAGGGGACATTTGCTTATTAAATTAAATAATATGGAGAAATGAGGAAGAGATAATTTAAAATGGGGGTAAACAGAGTATAACAAGGACAAGAAGGAAATCAGACTTGTCAGGTCATCACTGCATTTCTTATATTTGCATCAGGACAGGAGTTTAGTTATTTTCATCTCCTTTGGGATAGAAGATGCTGTGGTCAATGACGTCATTAGAACATGGTTTTGTTAAGGATTATGGGTTATCTCTCTTGAGAGAGATGGTAAATAATCTACTTCGAAAGCCACCACTTTTTCCTTTCTCATAGAAGGAATTATTTTCTTATAATTCCAAAGAATTTCCTAGAAAAGCCCTATTCACTTGGACTTGAAGAAGAGTACAGTACTTGTTTCACAGAGCAGAGAACGAATGATGGAAGAGTGAGGTTAAATTGTGGTAAGCCTACCAAGCCTCTGCGGAGGTTGACTATAATTGCTCAAATGGCAGTCTCTAAAACTACTGATAAGTTTATTTTTGTAAACATGTCAAAGTAACTCTAAAGTCCACCACTGATCAGGTTCTCCCAAAGTGAAACCTACAAAGACCCATAACATCCAGTTACAAAATTTAAATGCTGACTCAAGAGGTAATTCAGTCACACGCAGAGAGAGAGACAGAGACAGAGAAAGAAATTAAAAAAGAGAGAAAAAGGTAGAGAAGGAAAGAGGATGGGAGGGCCGCAAAAGAGGAGAAATTAAAGAGTGGGAGAATAGAGAAGAGTAGAAAGGAAAAAAGGAAGAGCAAAAAGAAATGAGGATAGGCAGGGTGGAGAAAACAGAGATGGAAAGGGGATGAAATGGGGAGTAGACGAGGCACAGTGTCAACTGGCTTTGTCATTAGATTTCAAATAACAGTCAGACCCAACTTGCTTGCCTTAAAAAATAGGTAAACTAATTGCCTCAGGTAATATAGCTACAGTTGGAAAGACTATTTAACGCCCCCCTTTAAAAATTACTGCCTTGAGATAAACCAACTGCAGGGCTCTAGTTTTATGGCTGAACTTGCAGCTTAGATGTTCTTAGACTGAACTACAGTCTGGGCTGCCTTTAACACCTGTTTCTACTCGTATTTTGGTAAATTCCATGGGATCTCATTATTCCAGTGCCTTTATTGCTAAAGTCAATGCAGGTCAGGGGATCCTCGTCACTTTCCTTTGCACCCTGTGTCTATCCTCCTTAAAGCATAACCCATTCAGAACTATGGACAGCTCCCTGTCTCCCAAAGCAAAAATCTACAAACTAGAGGCTTCACTCTGCCATTTAAGTCACATGTGGAGTGCGTCATGGAACAAAGCAAATACTTGTCCTTGTTCAACTTAGAGATTTTCAGCTGCAAGTGAATGATATGTGCCACATCCTGGGAACTTTTAAAGATATTTCAAAACACATACTGAACATGCTTTAGCATACAACCAATCACATTTGCCTTTGAGTCTTTCAAACTTTCTAAATGGGACTTTGTTAAAAGTCAAGGCAAATAATCATTATGTATCAAATATATGCCCTGTCAAGGCATTTCTGCCTAGTGATCTGCATTGGAAAATGTTGATTGAAGCAATCAAATGTGAAATGTCTCTTACCTTCAGAATACAGTTGACAGAGACACATTCATTCTAGAATGCAGAAGTTTCTATAGTCTTGGATTGAGAAGTATGTATAAACTTCTCCAAATATCGATTTTACAAATTATTATTGAAAATCTATCACGTTAGATGTCACAGATGAGTAGGAATATGGCCCATGGAAGACAGAGCTTTGAAAATTGCTCCACTTTACTCTCTTTCTCCACTACCTTCAATGAAAATTATGGTGTTATTTAAAAGAGATAAGTTATTCTCCCAATATAGGAATCCAAGTCTATACATTGCATGAAGAGTAAGAAAAAGAATTATACATTGAGTAAGCATTCCAGGTTACATGGCTTAAAATTGAATGCTAAGATAATCCCTTTAGCAATAGACATAAGAGAAGCTCCCTTCCTTTATTATTTACAGATTCCTTTCCCATAGATTCACTGCTATGTCTTACTGAGGACATCAGCTATTTGTATAAGCAGGCTATTCAAAGAATATAGGAAATAATTAATTATCTCTGCTTCAAGAGTTGTCATGACCTTTTCCCAAGAAGCTTTCCATCCCATTGTCTACCTGCCTCTGTCTTCCCTTCTTATAAGGTACCAGCCTACTACCATGTGCCATCTGTCAGCTTCTGCCTACAACACGTGAAGCCTCTTAAGTATCTGAGTATCATTTTAGATCCTATGTTTCAGGTTAAAAGCAGTAAATTGCAGATGGCAAGTATTTTTTTTTCCTTGAGATTACTGAAAGCTGGGATAATTTTGTTGTGAGTCACATTAAAAAAAGAACAAGTGATTTTATACAGCACCTACTCAACATGAACATGTGCAAAGAGCAGTTATCCACCCAGCCATCCATTCAGTAAAGGAGGGAAAGATTTTGCTTTGCTTTTTGGTGACAGATTTTGGAGTGAAAGACTGTGTTGTAGTTCAATGTGCTCTGCAAGCACAATCACATGATGTGTGAGGATTTAGGGGAATAAAGCAACAAAAGTAATGGGGCACCTACAATGTGCTGTTATAATAGGCACTATCCATAATGGATTAATTTTAAAAGCTGGAGAGTAGGAGAATCCAGGACAGAGAAAAGACTAAAGTCATTATGGCGATGTCAATTTTATACAGAGAGCAAACTAAGATTAAGAATTTGTATAAAGAGTTTTTATTTTTCTTCTTTTTATCTATGTATTTTAAAGGTCTGGGCTTTAAAATTCCAGCTGCAATCTAACTGTTAAAATACCTTTCATACTTTGAAATGAGGCCATTTTGTAAGCACCTTTGAAGAAGGCATACTGCAACAAAGATTTAGTGCTTAGGAGGAAAAGCTTTGGGTGATACTGGAACCATGGAGAGGGAAGAGGTTGCCTCAACTCTTTCTAGCCAGCTGTGGGAATTTCCTGTAAGCTATTTCATTCCAATGAGTAAACCTGTGTCTTTAATTTTCATTGTGAGATTTCCCACAGGCCATATATATAGATGAATATATGAGGGGTCTTCAAAATGTTTGTGGAAAATGCATATAAGAAAAAAAATATGCATAGATTTCTATTTGGCTTTGTACCAAAATAAACTTTTACTAACTTGTTACAACATGTCTGAACATGATCTAGTTTGAGGGAGCAAGAGAAATAAGGCACTCATTTTCTAAAAGCCCCTTTCAGAGCAATACAAATTCTGCTAAAATTGAAGCAAGCACAGACATCAAATTTGTGGTGAATTTATGGGTGAAACAATGGTAAACTCACTGACGATTTATAAAAAGTTTTGGGGACAATGGCCAAAATAAATCAGCAGTTTAAAAATGAGTAATTATTTTTAAGAAGGGACAAAATGACGTTGAGAATGAAACCCACAGCAGCAGACCATCCATTCAATTTCTGTAGAAAAACATAATCTTGTTTGTGCCCTAATTGGAGAGGTTTATCAATTAGCAGCATGAACAATGGCCAGCACCATAGACATCTCAATTGGTTCACTAGCAAAGCTTACTGAAAAACTAGCACTGGGCAAATTTTTCACCCAATTGGTGTCAAGAACACTGTGCCCAGATAAGCTGAAGACAAGACCAGAGTTTAAGGGAAAATTCTAAACAAATGAGATCAAGATCCTCAAACAGGTCATTGAAGAATTGTAACAGGAGATGAAACATGGCTTCATCAGTAGGATTCTGAAAACAATGCACAATCGAAGCAATGGCCACCAAGAGGTAGAAGTGGTCCAATCAAAGCAAAAGCAGAGTAGTCAAGAGCAAAGGTCATGGCAACAGTTTTGAGGGATGCTCAAGGCGTTTTGCTCACTGACTTTATGGAGGGCCGAAGAACAGTAACACTGCTGTTGATGAGAGTGTTTTGAGAAAGTTAGCCAAATCTTTTGCAAAACACAAAGAAAACAAACAAACAAACAAAAAACACTCCGGAGAGCTTTGCCAGAG
Organism: Cebus imitator; assembly: GCF_001604975.1. Lineage (NCBI taxonomy): Eukaryota > Metazoa > Chordata > Mammalia > Primates > Cebidae > Cebus > Cebus imitator. Next base: position 60,015 of record NW_016107660.1, on the reverse strand, counting down.
AGTCCTTCTCCACCACAACAGCACTTCTGCTCATTCTTCCCAACAAACAGGAACAATTTTGCAACAGTTTTGATGGTAAGTAATTAGGTAACCACCTTGTACCCCTGATTTGGCTCCTAATGTTGTTTCCTAATCTTAAAATGTCTTCAAAGGGCACCCAGTTTTCTTCAGTTAGTAACGTCAAAAAGAGTGCATTAGTCTGGTTACATTTTCAGGAACCTCAGTTGTTTAAGGATGGACTAAATGACTGATATTATAGCTTACAAAAATGTCTTGAACCTGATGGAGCTTATGTGGAGACATAAAATTATTTTTTATTTTTATCTTTTAGTTCAATTTATCTACAACTTTCAGAAGTCCCCCTGTAACTCTCTAATTATGCCACCATCTTCAAAGGTAAGCCATGATAAAGGATAAATTCACAGACCTAAATATAAAAACCAGTGATGATAGTAAAGAAGGGTGTTTCTTCAGCAAGTAAGTGAATTTAGTACATTTTATTAAATACTAACATCAAATCACCTCCTTCAAATATTTCTTTGCTTGAGTTGCAGCCATAAAAACCCAAAGCTTCACACATCATAGTGGTAGGTATTTGTGAGATTTAAAAATGATTTCTACCCCAAATTTATACCACATTAACCAGCGCATTAATCTCACTATTAGATACTCAGGAATGGCACCTCAAACTAAATACACAAATAAGTTATAACTTATGTGCTTTAGGACGGTGTGACGTGCCTTAACAGGGCCTTTTCTACACAACATAAGCTGAACTTTTGTTTTGATTTAGAAAAGTAGAAAGAAATACTTCTGAGAGAGGGTACACACAGGGGGTGGTCACCTGGCATAAAGGAGAAAAATAAATCACCCTGCATTTGAATAAGGTGGAGTAAAAAGCTGAAAATACGAGGCCATGTTAGAAAAAAATATATTATCTTCTTAATGTACAGAAAATCACAACTTACAAATGAGGACCTGATTCAAAGAATGGATCTTTACTCAATCACAATCGCCTTCCCATCCCTGCCTTCTCATAGCAGCATTTCAGAAAAAAACAATGTTAATAGGCAATTTTCAAATGGCAGTAGGTGAAAAGTGGTACTTACTAGTCCCATCGTAAATATCTGAAGCCCAAAATATTTCTCAAGTCTTTTGTTATTCATAATCCTTTGCATTTTCACTTATCCCTTCTCCATCATCCTTCCCAACAAAGTACCCAGAGTTCTTTTACCAGTCTAATTGGTAAGATTTTGAATTGATGTGGTCAATGTGAATTTTGAGTCACATATCCATCAAATGAGAGTACATAACTTTGGGGTCTCCAAGGGTTTCAGCAGTGCTTCCCTCAAATGGTGATAAGGCAACTATTGCCCTAGACAGGGATTCTATGAATAAGACAGTTTTTGGCTCATGTCATGACAGGACATGCCAAGATAAGTATTTGCTGCTTTCTGTAATTCTACAAGACAAAAGTGAGACATAAAATCAGCTTATTCTGATTTAAAAACAAGCCTCAGGGATTCTAGAATATTATACTAGCCAAAAAGCAGTCCCTGCGTTGTCCATTTATTTTCTGGTTTCCACAGTAACCCCTAGCTGATAAGACTCCCGCCTACTTTGGTAACCATGAAGCCTGACTAGAACCTCCAGAAAATATCCTTCTCCAGGAAGACAAGCTGAGAGAGATGTTGATTCAACACTGAAATCAAAGTGAAAATATTTAGATAAATGTCAATATGCAGTCATTTTTCTATCTCACTGATATACCTTCAATAGTAAAAGAGCTTCTATTAAGATTCAAAAGGTTCTAAACATGTCCTTTCTCTGAGCAGAGAAAGAACCGTTACTAAAGGAGAAGGCAACAACAGTAATATGCCCACCAGCAATAATGGCAGATCCCAGTTAACAGTAAAATGAGCAGAAAAGTACCACAAGTTGAGGTAATCCCTAGCTGTGGTTAACCAGAGTAATTTTACAAAGTCTGGAAATACTTTTTATTGTCACAACTTGGGAGATGCTACTGGCATTTAGTGGATAGAGCTCAACAATGCTGCTATACATTCTACCATGCACAGGACAGCCATTCACAATGAAGACGTATACAACCCACCATGTCAATAATTTTAAGGTTAAGAAATTCTGTCATAAAAAGAAGTAGAAATGGGAATGGGATTAATTACAGCAACATGGTAAAATACCAGTGGAAGTCATTGCTGCCAATTCCAAAGTCTTCTTGGGTTCTGAAGACTTCCGGAATTTTTCACTTTTCTCTGGCTCTAAAGCATCTCTCAGAACCTCACTCTAACCTGTGTCCTCCCAGTCTTGTTAATAAAATAGGATTATGTTAAGGAAGTAAGGCAATACACTAGGAGGAAGAAACGTTGAACATTCATTTTTAAAATGAAAAAAAAAATCCAGAATGGTTATTGATATGCTTTTGTCGGTTTTTTATTTTTGTTTATTTGTTTAACCTTGCTTTCCAAACAGCAATCCAAATTGTAAAATTTCATTTTCCAATGGTGCAGGAGTTTCTGAATGTGGCTTTTAATATTTGATGTAGACCATAAACATACTTTTCAAAAAAAATAGTAAAATATAGCCTCTTAGCATTATTAGTAATACTTTTTTAAAATAGTAAGATTATTTCAAGAAAGGTTAACATTGCAGGTGCCAGATCAGATTGCCTGACATACTAGCTGTGTGATCATAGCAAACTAATAAATTCCTGTAAGCCTTACTTTTCACATTTGGAAAACAGTTACTCTAATAGCATTTGCTTTATGGAGCCGTTGTGAGGGTTGAAGTAAAATATCCATGTAAAGCACTTCTACTGGGAACTGTAATCATTTAGTAGTTTCTTGTTGTGATGGTTGTTTATTATCCATAATGGAAACTTTGGTTTAAAGAAGTCCCTTATTACTTCAATGAAGAAGTGAGGGAAGAAAGATTTTTAAAATAAAATGTAAAATATATAACTTCCCAGAAATTTAGGTTATATCGAAAACATCTATGTATAAAAATAAAATCTCTGCAATCAAAATAGACAACTACCCCAGTGTTTATGACTATGTTTTTGGTATATTAAATGATTTGAAGTCATAACGAAAAAATATACTGAATCCTTCCAAATCACAATTATGGAAAATTATTAACTTTTTTCTTTTGATCTTTATTTCCTCAGAGAGAAAATAGGCACTTAAAGCCTTTTAAAAATTTGTCAATATCCTTTTTCACTTTTTTAAAATGAGAACTAATTCTTGTCTTTTGTCAGGCTATAATACATAGCTAAAATATAACAACATAAATTGTTTTTAAAGCTTTTTTTATAATTATCTTTTATTTGCAAGAATACTGACTTTAGAATTATATATTTTGCTTTCAAAATAAATATAAGTAAAATAAATCAACTTAAAGAAGAATATTAAGTAAACATTAGTCCAAGTGATAGGTGAATATGACAAAAAATGGTGAAGGTAGTATTCAGATGTCACAGGGATAGAAAAAAATGTACAATGAAAACACTGTACCTTTTTCATGACTCAGCTTTGAATGGGTATCTAAATCATGTCAATTCCATAGATTCTTATATAGTCTACATTTTGTCTATCATTTTGCTTAATATTTTACCAATAAATACAGATATAATGTATTATATTCAAAAGCTGAATGCATTTTAAGGCTTGAGAGTTTCTTGTGATTGATGCTTTCATTCTGAAACACATTGCTTTAGATTTCTCTTCTCCAGTTTTAGGAGGGCACTCCACCACTGAAGAAGCGAAAGGGTTAAGAGGGAAGAAGGGATGCTCCACGTGGCAATGTGACACCAATTTTCTGCGATGGGGCAAAAAAAAGTCCAGAACTGGACAATGAATAGGACACCACAATCTTGAGTGAAAGGTAACCTGCAGGGTGGACTCTCACTCTCTGCATACACCTAAGAGATCCACAAGGGAACATAAAGAGAGAAGTGGAATGTGTTCAGAAGTTTAAGGTTCTCCAAGGTTTATGCTGGTCAGCTTATCAGTCAAAGGATGAAGATTCAGTTTTACAAGATAAGAATGAAGAAGTGTTACTTACATATATGAAGTTGCATTTGATTATGTCTCATTACCCTAAAAAGTTATAAAACTATCAAGTAGTTTAATGATAATGTAGCCTATATTGTGTTTTGCAGTCTTCACAGAGCTTCTGCCTGAATTGTTCCTTTGAATCGTCATCAAGTCTAATGATGTAGGCAGGGCAGATATGATGGCAATTTTTCCAGTTGAGAAAACTGCAGTCTAGAGAGGTTAAATGAGACCCAGAAAGGTCAAGCCACATATCAAAATATCTCCAATAGCCTGGCAGGTATATAAATGTGTGATAAACTTACCATAATAAAACAGGGAATGATGGAGCTTGAGGCAAAATTTGAGAACATATAACCCAGCAAAAAGCATTACAATTCTAAAGGTTTAAAAAAACATATTGCCAAACAGTACATGTCTGTGGGGGAAGATTTCACCCTTGGGAAACCAAATCACTTTTTCTGGAGTCAGTGGAGCTAGTCTCGTCTTCTGACTTTTTCAGCTTAACTGAATTCTGTGAATAACTATTCAAACCTTTCTCTATTTCATAGTCTCTGCCCGGGAAGTGTTTAAAATACTGGGCACTGACAACATGGCTGTCAGGTGTGGCTATGTGGGTTGCACCTTGAGCACCTCTAGAGGAGAGGAGCCAGTCACATTGCAAGCTAAGTGAATTGAGTTGGGCAGTGCTCAATACATAATGGCCCCCAACCATCCTGGTTTATATCTGGTATATAAGAAAATATAATCAAGTAAGGTTAAAGGCATAAAAAAGTAGTAAGGGCTAAAGGAGCCAAAAGGAGTTTGCAGGCTATTGGTGACTTCCATGCTCTTTGCTCTTTGGACAATGACTAATCTTGCATGACCCTGCTCCTTTCATAAAGGCCCAGGCAATGTAAGCAGTATCATATGGACTTCTGTGAGCATTTGTGAGGATGATCACCTATGAGGATGCCACTCCTTCCAAATTTGGATTTCTCAGCTTCACAGTCATTTTGGTCTTTTACTTTCTTCCCTTCTGGGTTCCCACCAAGTCTGGACTTCTGCATTCCAAATACAGGAAAAACTAAAAAAAAAAATGCATTAAGCAGAATGGATTGGGGAAGGAAAAAGCTCTGATAAATTACGAATGAGTCATTTAGTATGATATCCTCATGAAGAGCAAAAGAGGTCTACCAAGGAGGAACATTAGTGATCTTCAGCTGTATGTTCTCCTGAGAAACCCTCATAAACGAGGAATCAGTGGTGAGCTGCCTTTGGTTTGTAGTTTTCTCAGGATAACATTTCAGTAGAGGTGATTGAGATCGATCAGTTTAAAGGACGCAGGAAAAGAAACTTTGTGAACTCACTGATATATTAAGCATTTATTCAGTAGCTCAGTGGGTGGATCAAAGGTAATGTTGGGAATATTCTGCTCTGATTGCCTAGGAGTTTCTTTCTATCTCTCAAATAAAAAGAGGAAATGCTTGCCTTTTAAGTATTCTGCTTCTCCTCCTTATATGCATATATAATCATATTCCTAAAAGTGTCATATTTCTTTTTCAAATAAAGGAAGAAAACCTAGCTTGAATTAAAAAAAAACACCTTTTCTGAAGATGGCTAAATGTTTTGAAAAGAGTTGTGTTTAACAGCTTCAGACAGATACATTGCAGTTAGGCTGTTACGAGTCAGTTGGTAGGCCTCATGTTGGTGAGATTATCAGTTTTAAGAAGATGAGTTTTTCTGGAAAATCAAAACTGTGCCTTAGAAGCTCATTCTCCACCTCCTTACCCATCCTTCTCAAATCAGGAAAGGTTTCCTACCGAAATAGTTGCAGCTGGTTTCCTTAATCTCGTTGTTTTGTGAACCCTAGATTTTTGGGTTTATTGAAACAGAGAGCAATGAAAAATGGTTTATTAGTGATCAAGAATAAAATGCAAGCCCACAGGTGTCATTACAGGGTCACCTAACTCTCCCCAATTCATGAGACTGACATTATACTTTTTTTTTTTGAGATGGAGTTTCGCTTTTGTTGCCCAGGCTGGAGTGCAATGGTTCGATATCAGCTCACCGCAACCTCCGCCTACTGGGTTCAAGCAATTCTCCTGCCTCAGCCTCCCGAGTAGCTGGGACTACAGGCATGCGCTACCATGCCCAGCTAATTTTTGTATATTTAGTAGAGACAGGGTTTCACCATGTTGACCTATACTTTTTAAGTAGTTTCCACAATTGCGTCTTCTTCACAAACACATAAAATTGTGTGTGCCGCTGATAGGTTTGGCTGTGTTTTCACCTAAATCTTACCTTGAATTGTAATAATCCTCATGTGTCAACGGCAGGGTCAGGTGGAGATAAATGAGTCATGGGGGTGCCTTCTCCCACACCATTCTCATGGTAGTGAATAAGTCTCAGGATATCTGATGGTTTTATAAACAGGAGCTCCTCTACACAAGCCCTCTTGCCTGCTGCCATGTAAGATGTGTCTTGTTTTTCCTCCACCTTCCGCCATGATTGTGAGGCCTCCCCAGCCATGTGGAACTGTGAGCCAATTAAATCTCTTTCCTTTATAAATTACCAAGTTTTGGATATGTCTTTATTAGCAGCTTGAGAACAGACTAATAACAGCATCTGCATTTAAACGCATGTGTCTATGGTGGGGAGTGGTGTATGTCACAGATTGCCAGTAACTTCGAGCCAATACAAAACAAATCCACATTGATGAATTCCATTTTGTTTTCATTTAGTCACCAAATCAAGACTGTGGACCTATTCTGTGAAGGGATTGTAAAGGTGCAAATAACAAGAGAGATTCCAGACAGTTGTTTCTGGTTTCTAACTAGTTGACTCCAGATAAAATGCAAAAGCATTCTATCTCTGTCCTCCCAGTTTTTCTCAAAATGCTCAGTAAATGATTGTTGAGTGAAAGAAGGAAAGAAGAAACAGCATGGTGTCTGTAGAAACTGTTCAATATAGCAGGTGGCTCAGAGTTGAAAATAGACCCAAGTACACAATATGGTAAAGTAAAAGTGTCTATAGAAAAAAATTGGGGATGAAATATGTCTGATTGTTAGCACATCACTTCTGGGAAAATGATAGTAATGACTTCACATATTTTATTTTCTTTACTTGCCAATTTTAATACAATGGGAATATGTTATAGCATGAAAATATAAAACACTATTTTTAAAAGAAAATAAAGTACATTGACTTAAAAACTGCAAATTAGAAAATCAGTGTGGCATAAATTCATTGACAACATACTGGAGGGATTTAGATTGAGTCTGTGTACTCTGGGACAATTGTCTCAGCAACTAAAAGGCTGCTGACACATTATGGTGTCTGGATCTACCCCAAAAGCAGACAAATAGGTGAGATTCCCATTGTCAGAGGCTGGTTCTCAGAGGCTCACTTCCTTGAGGCCACGGTCATTTGAGCTCGCAATTTGAGCTGGCCATTGGTTAGGCTGCTTTCTCACCTCCTTGAGCAACGAATCTGGTTTCCAGGATAGCACCAAGTCCAAGGCCCATATGGATCAGGGAACAACTCCAGTTGATTTGTGGCATCNCTCTTATCTCACCTCCTTGAGCAACGAATCTGGTTTCCAGGATAGCACCAAGTCCAAGGCCCATATGGATCAGGGAACAACTCCAGTTGATTTGTGGCATCCATCAGTATCGGCAGGAACTTCCTGCCCCTGTTCTGATGGACAGATGAGTGGCAGTTCTGTTCTGAATCGAAGATGCTTCCTGCCACACTTGCTATGGTTTTCACAGCTGGAGACTCACCTCTGCTCTGGGGCTCGCCCCCAAGAATGTTCTTTGCAGGGAATTGTAAATAATTAAAAGAACTTGAGCAAGTATACAATAGGAGCCTGTGTGTCTTTGAAAGTCTTGAGGTTTTACCAATTCTAAACTAAGATTTACCTCACCCACCAGAAGCGAAATGGTTTCACTTGCAGAGTAACAGAGGCTTAATATCCTGGCACTTCTGGGGATAAATCAAATTCCAATATCAATCAATCAGGCCCCAGTTCGCCCCTATTTCATACAAAATTTTAATAAATACATGCCTTCTGTTAGTTAATATCAAGACCTAAAATTCGTTCAGAGCCTGATCATATTTTTAAACAAAAGGACTTTCAGAAGGATACATTCCCTTTTCACGGAGAGAGGCAGACCCTCGAAAACTAGTTCCATTTAATTTTGTGTGTAGGAATCATCAACTGTCCCTGTCACATGTACTGCTGCACAGGAGCCTTGGACTTCTGCTGAATTACTGACTCAAATAATGACTGCCATGCAGCATCTGTCATTTAAGTGATCAGTAGTTTCAAATCATTTTGATTTTTTAGTAAAGTTTTAAATTGTATAACTGATTGGTTTGCTTTATTGGAGTTTATTCTGCTTGTACTTAATGAAGCTGTAATTTCTTTTTCTCTAATTGGGTTAATGGTATCCATGGCGAAGTAGCAGCTTTTATTTTTAGCTTATGTGGCGGATCTCCTGCTGGGAGGTCTGAACTTCTCAGTGGCCAGGTCAGATGGCAACACTGCATGGAAGGTGGAGAAGTGAGCTAAAGCTGGAAGTGTGAAGGGGTGGCTTGGGTTAGAACACAAGGAGCTCTTGCTCCTTTCTCTGAAGCTCTGTTTGGGAACACGCACAGAAATTAGTTGAGGGTGTTAGTCACATCTCTCACCCTATTTCTGCCAAGTTTCTCTATCTGTACCCACCCCACACACATATGACATACTTTTCCACTGCTGGGGAAGGTGGCGGAGATGAGAGTTGGGGGTGGCGGTGGCGACAGCTATCGGCGAGCCAGAGTGAGAAATGCACAATTTTAACTATTCATTCCTTTTCAAAAGTTGGACACAGCCTTGCTTAATATAGAAACTGATTTCCCCTAGCTGGCAATAGGGCTCGGTAAGAAAAATTTTGAGTTAAGTCAGAAGTGTCCATATACACACCAGAACCCATAATTGGTGACATGGATAGTCCATAGTCATCTTCAACCACATGCAAGAGCAAGACCTAGAATGGAACACGTTAGACATGCTTGCCTGTGTTCTGCATGAGAACATGTGTGCTTAAAAAAAAAAAAAAACCAGTGGAGAAAGTAATGAGTCATTTTATTTTAAGTTCTGGGGTACATGTGCAGGATCTGTAGGTTTGTTACACAGGTAAATGTGTGTCATGGTGGTTTACTGCACCTATCAACCCATCACCTAGGTATTAAGCCCAGCATGTATTAGCTCTTTTACCTGATATTCTCCTCCTTCCCTCCGCTGACAGAGCCCCAGTATGTGTTGTTCCCCTCCCCGTGTCCACGTGTTCTTATTGTTCAGCTCCCACTTATAAGTGAGAACATGTAGTATTCCATTTTCTGTTCCTGCGTTAGTTTCCTGAGGATAATGGCTTCCAGCTCTTTCCACGTTCCTGCAAAGGTCATGATTTCCTGCCTTTTTATATCTGAAGAGTATTTCAAGGTGTATATGCACCACATTTTCTTTATCTAGTCTATCACTGATGAGTATTTGGGTTGATTCCATGTCTTTGCTGTTGTGAATAATGCCACAATGAACATATGCATGTATCTTTGTAATAGAATGATTTATATTTTTTTGGTTATATATTCAGTAATGTCATAGAACACCTGATTTTTTTCTGAAAGATATAAGAAACAAATAAATAATCACCTATGCCTTAATCTACTTTCTTCCCAAAAATAAATCAGGGTTCCAAGAAAACCAGTGCTTTCTCAGGCCTACCTTCTCTTCTCTATTAGCCATTGCATTACAACTTGAAAAAAAAAAAAAATCAGCCAGGTGCGGTGGCTCACATATGTAATCTCAGCACTTTGGGAGGCCGAGGCAGACAGATCATGAGGTCAGGAGTTCAAGACCAGACTGGCTAACATGGTGAAACTCCATCTCTACTAAAAAATAGAAAAATTAGCTGGCCATGGTGGCTCATGCCTGTAATCCCAGCTACTTGGGAGGCTGAGGTAGGAGAATTGCTTGAACTGGGACACGGGAGGCAGAGGTTGCAGTGAGCTGAGATTGTGCCACTGCACTCCAGCCTGGACTACAGAATGAGACTGCAACCCAAAAAAAAAGCAAAAGAAATCCCCCTATCCAGGATGCTGACACCAACAAATAGCCATGGAATGGTGATGCCAGGTCAAAGGTCGGTGCAGATTGGGTGTCAACGTGAAGCTCTGAGCTTTGGACTTGGGAAGTGATCTGACTTCCCTTTCATCCCCACTTCCCCCCTTACAGAGATTCCCATCAGTTCTTGTGTTGCTGATCTCCCAAGGTTTTTATGAAAATTACATGAAGTGATATTTACAGAAAACACTTGTACAATTATAGTGCATTATCATAGAATACACATGTGAAGTTTTCACCCTCTCATGCATCAAAGGGCAGGGAACATACTGAGGAGAATGTGGGGATGGGAAAAAAAAATTTTAGGATTCTCACTGTTTTAAGATAATAGCTTCTGTACATCCTAATTGCATATGGTGGACTTTAAGGGCAAAAATAAATAAACTAATTTGGGCTTTTCATAAAAGAGAATAAGAAAGGCACAGAGAAAAACTCTTTAAAGTGTGGATTTATGGAGAAAAGAAAGGGAGAAGAATCCTAAGAAATTAGTAAGGTCGTGCAGTGGTTATATATGGAGGGGCCAGAGAATGTTTGTTAAATTGGTATCTAGCTGATTGCAAGGAAAGCTACCTTAATCCCAATCTAGGGAACGAACTGAGACCTAGACAGGCCCTAGTTGCCCCAGGATCCAAGGGAGATGAGAAAATTTATTCTGTTTTTAATTCACAGACTGAGTATGCCCACAAAGGAAGGCAGTGAAAGTGAGCCATCTTCATATGAAGTCAGCAGAAAGAAGATGACAGAGAAGGGGCTGGGTTCTGCTTTGAGCTAGTTGACTTGAATTTAACAACGTATCCAACAGGCTCCTGAGGGCCTATGGAGCTAGAGAGGCAAACACATCCCTAATTCCGAGTCTGAAATAATCTTAGAATATAACAGCAGACTGGCTATGTATCTAATTCATCAGCAAGCTATGTTCTTTCCCACCTCAAGGCCTTGGTTATAGCTGTGCCATCTTCCGGGAGCATGCCTCCCTAGATCTGTGAGTGGCTGGCTCTGTCTATCATTCAGATCTCTGTTTAACCCTCATCTCTGCAGAATGGGCTTCCATGAACCCTTCCAGTTACCCCTCCTCCCATCCCATCACTGTTAAACAATGTTACACCATTTACTTATCTGTTCACTTGCTTACTGTTTCCTCCTTCCTAAAATGAAAGTTTCATGAAAGGAGGGGTCCTGCATCATTTTTTCCACCATCCAGAAGTTAGAACGGTGACCAGCATTAATGAGTTTTATACATATGATTCTGCCATGAATAAATGAGAAGAAGGTCATTGCTGGGGACGGGAAAGTAGAAGGACCACAAATTCCAGAAATCTGGGCTTTAAAAAAGACCTCCCCATTCATCTACCTTTCCCATTTTCAGCACAGAGGCAGGAGGAAGCTTTCTAGTTAGGAGAAAAAAACTGCATAGGAGCTGTCTCCTTGGGAATTGATTTAGGTGAAGTTTTAGAGTCCACTTTAAAGGACTTCGATTCTTATAGCAAAGGTGGCATCTAGAAAGCAATGGTACCTTTCTGCCTGCATCCATCCCTGGTCACTTCAAAAAGGAAGCCACTGTTGCCTACTTCCTGAATATGGACAATGAGAAGCATCTTATACAAAACAAAATATGTCTCTGCTTATGAAGGCTTCTGGACAAAATTGGAGGGGTCTTCCCTCTCGATTCTGTTTGAAAGGTATTCATTAACCAAGTACTAAAAGAGAAAAGATTCAGAACAATCGCTCTTCACAAGAAGCTAGCTTCCCTAGATATAGAAGCTTATTTTCTCCTATCTCAAATGGGCGCAATTAAATAGGGCACTGAGGTAATGAGGCTTTCCCAAGATCGCCCACTTCCAGCATCCATCCCTGTAATCTACAAGGCGCCACTTCCACCTCCTCGCAAAAGATGACATGCAGTCACTTGACTATGAAGTTGTTCCTCATTTGTCAACAGAAAAGCTGCTAAATTGCTACTCTGAGAAAATTTACATAGAAATTACCAATGATACTCAGCTAATGAAGAAAGGAATTACGACAGAGAGGAGCATAAGCATTCAACGTCAGCTCCCCCTGGAGCTGCTCGGTTTTATACACAGCAGTCACTGCAAGGTTACAGAGAAAGGAGAAGAAACTTGGACTGGGAAACAGAAAAATTAATTGGTCAGTGATCTCCTTCTTTGCTCTCACCGTCTTACATACATTTGAATGTCTTTTAAATCTGACTTGCTAACATGCTGGTCTTTTTCATTCCCCCTATACATCTTTCTGATGTTCTCCCCTCCACCTGATAGAAGAGACTCTGCTCTTAATTAGAATTTCACACCCATCACCAAAGGTTAATTGCTTAGTTGTTGCTGCTCTCCTTAGTCTCAGCAGTTGCTGGTGGTCAGTGGTGGTCAACTTACGGCATGTTCAGTTAAGAGCAGCGGGAGCAGTGTGTAAGGGCCAAGGGTGCCTCTCTTCCTTCTTCTGCAAATGTCCTTCTTCTGCTTTCCCTCCTAAAGCTACCTCCCTAGATTCAGACAGGGCTTTCCTGAAGCTTTGCTCAAGGAGATGGATTCTGCTTTGCTGTCCTAAATTACTCTCTCCTTCCAAGATTAGACTGCAGCCTTGGTTTACCTGGGCAGTGGTTTTGCTGTCTGTCCAGAGTTTGCAATGCACGCTCTTTTCTCCAGGCTCTTTATGACCTGCCTTCTAAAGCCTATCAGACCCCATGGCTGTCACACTCTCTGTCAAGTCCATTTCTGACAAGTCTACACTCCAGGAGAGTGAAGTTCCTTCCTTCCATGTTATCATATAACTCTATCTAAAATGAAAATAAAACTGAACATTCACGCCATTCATACATCCTTGAATTTGTCATGTTACTATCTGATCTAGAACACCTTCTTCTCCTCCCATACATACACCCAAGTGCAGAGGATTCCTTAAGAACCTTGGTTTTGTGTTATCTCATCATCACGATGCTAGTACTGCAAGGCAGGGCTATGCCTTGTAATTTCATAATTTTCTGTAGTGATTAAGAGCACAGGCTCTGGAGGTAATCTTGAATCTATTGCTTATTCACTGTGAGACAACATGAGAGCTACTTGATTTCTCTGAATCCTATTTCATCAGCAAAAACGGGGACAGTCAGTACTTACGTAACAAGGCTATGAGGATTAAACGCAATAATGCATGTAAAATAATTACCACAATAAAAGCTCAGTAAATGAGGCAGCTTATTATGGAAAGAACACACAGGTTTTAGAGCCATGAGGAGCTGGTTTGGAACGATGCCTCTGTTGTTATTAGCTGTGTGAACTTGAATCAGTTAAGTAATACCTCGGTGCCTCAATTTTTTTATATACAATATTTGGAAAATAATTCACTAGTTTATAGAGATAACTAGCATCATGAAGGTATTAATAAATCTTGACTATCTTTCCTCTAGCCTCTTGCCAATTATTTCAAGGAAAAGTTTGGGGCTATGAAACAGAATGATACTCATGCTCACTTATTATACAATGCAATGGGTATATACTAAGTATGATCTAATATCAAATGAGTTCCTTTTAATTTTCTCTTATTGCAGTCCCAAGGAATTAATTGGGAGTTGCCCGCTGAAAGAGAAGAGAACTGTGAGCAGATTCAACAAGTATCATAGAACAATTGCAAAAGTAAAGATTCCAGATTATCATTTTCAGGAAGACCTGTCTGGCTGTTTCTAGGAAGATTTGAGGCTGATACAAAAAAAATATCGCATATAAATATATCCCTGTAGGCTCTACAATGGCTCATTACTCTCCACAGTACTTTGTAGGATCCCAACATGTATAACATTCTGTCACTCTAGCGGTGAAAATAGCACCTTTGCTATCTATTCGGAGTATCGAAAATGGACTAGAGATTGTAGAACTAAGTGAGATATGACTTTTAGTCTCTAGTGCTAAAGTTAGGTCTGAGGTCTTCCAATAAAAATGTTTTAAGACAAAAATGAGTAAAGAAAGGTTATTTTTAAATGGCTCAGGGAAATTCTGGAAAGAGATCAAAAGATGTAAAATTTCAGCTATATACTTTACCTAAATAATCACATATGAACCAAGACTTCATATAGATTAAGGCACATGGTTGCCTTATGCGTCCCAATGACTGTACTAAGTGCGCATATAATACTCAGGAAAACTCTAAAATTGTGCCCCTTGATGAGCAGACAGGGCTTTCAATTTATGATTCATCTAAAGAGTCTCCCACACAGGAAATTGCATGAGACTTAATTCATTTACCCAAAAAGGATAAAGGATTGACTCAAGCCAAGGAGAATTCAAACATCAATTCTCTAGGTTTTTATGACAAAGATTCTAATAACCTGATTTTTAGATCATAAGTCCATTAACTCTTGCTAAGAGTTTCAAAAAAAAAAGAGAGAAAGAAATAGAATGAGAGAATGATGTAAAGAAGTAAGAGAGGGAGGGAAAAATAGAGAAAGAAATATGAAGAGGTATAAAGAGGAAATAAGAAAGAGAATAAACAACTAAGAAGATACCATGTTTCTAGTTCAGGATAAAAGTGACGTCATTAGAACTAAAGGGGTCAAGAAAATGTTACGCTTCCAAGATTGGCTTGAGAGGCGACCATTTCACAAGAAGCGCTGCTGACTTTGTACACTGACAACATCTTCACTGGCGAAAACTTAATCAAAAACCTTTATACCACAAATTGCCTCGTAGAGCAAGAGCTACCCAGACAGCAGGCATGATGGTTCAGAGTATGATGGGTGATACAGAATATGCTGGCAAGCATCATATTTTGGGTAAGATTTCTGCTTCTAAGGTGATTTAGGGAGACATTATAGAAGTACTATAAACAAGTACACTTGTTCCTTGTCCATTCCACTCTCAGAAGACATGCATCTGAGTTTTTTGCAAGGTAGGAATTCTTCTTCCAGCAAAGCAGAGTCGCACTAAAAATCTTCAGCAAGACAGTCAACCTCAACTCTTCTGGGAACCAGAAACTTAAATGTGTGAATTAGGCCAGCCATTGTATAATGGTCATGGTGGGGCCTGTGTTGAAGTAGAAAAGAATTGCCAACATAATGTAATTTCTATGTTGGCCAAATATGTATTATCAGGGCTAGATTTTGTCCAAGGGGATGCCAGTTCGCAATTTCTGCAAGATAAAATGAATCCGACTTTTGTCAATGGAAAGGATGGGTGTCTCACAACGTAAGTGCCTTCTTGGCTATTTCTAACAATGAAGTGTTTTCTACTACTAGAAGCATCAGGTAGCCATCATTCTACCTTTTTTTATATTGATTCCACCTTTATTAATTTAAATTTGTTTTCTTTCAACACAAAGCACTGGACAACTGTAATATTATTTAAGGGACTTATAGAAATATTATAAAAAATCTGCTTACTCCCTGTCTGGAGGGTGCTTCAGTAGAAACACACAACGGCACGCAGAAATATTTGCAAGTTTTCATGCACCTATATCAAGCTAATATAAATAATCACACAGGGAGAAAAAGTATTACTTTTTGAAAGCTAACCAAAACCTTTGTGTCAAATATCTCTAAACTGGAAGGTAATTTCCTTCTAAAGAGTGAGCAAAGCCTTCATGACTCCTCTGAGCTTCCAGATCTTAAAGCAATCAGCCAGATAATATTTATTCTACAGTATAGACAAAAGTCTACCTTCTGTCATGGGGAAGAAAATGAATTGTTTTCCCATAATGGTGTTTTCTTTTCAATCAATTTCCCTTCAAGCTTGATTTAAGAAGGTACCATATCCGAACCTTAGCCTGGTGGATGAAATCTGGGACAGTTCCCCATCAAAGGTGAAAATTATGAGAGAGGCAAGCCTGCAGAGTTCAATCTAGATGCTGCAATGCCCCCTCCTCCTTTTCACTGACTTTCTTTTTCTCTCTTGTCAGCTAGAAGTGTTTGCAGCACTGCAAAAAGCTCACAGGAGCCAAAATAAAAAGACTGAGCTAAACCAAAGAAATGGAACAGAGACAGGAAAATCCTCTAGGCATTTATTCCTATCACTATATGTAGATTTAAATTCAATCTAATTCATCAAATATGTGTTGTGTTCTCTGTTGGGAATCAGGGTGCTGGGTTTGCAAAGGATGAATGGGATAGGCTTGACTGTTTTTCCCTCAAGGAGCTTATAGTTAAGTAAGATAAAAACAAAAACCTACCAAAATACAGTGCAGAGGACTGCCATGACTGCTTTTATATTAAGATACAAGATATATTATTGAAACAAAGATGGTAAATGAATAGATGAGCTTTTCATAATTAAATCTAATCTTTATTGAAAAGAGGAGCTTAATATATTTCCCTTAATTATGGCTACAGTTATCAGCCCATCTATCTAAGTTAATTTTCTGTCTCCTTTGTTGCACTTATTCTGTATATTTCGTCTGGTTCCAAGTTCCACCGAACATATCCACAATATTTCTCTGGCATTTGCTCCCTTTTCCCCACCTCCACGGACACTTGCTTTGTCTTATGCCTCATCATTTCTCTCCTGAAATTGTAAAGGAGTTTAGTTGCAGTCTCAGCCCTACCCATTTGTCCATCCTCTGGCTGTCAGGGTTATCTAAGTTACATGTCTGGTCTTGGCATAGTTCTCCCTGAAACTATCTATTGCAGCTCAAATACTACCAAATTATCTTAAACTTCTTAACCTGGCATGCATGGTCCTTCACAGGTTGCCAGCAGCCACTCTTGCCACTCACCCAATTCAACCATATTGGATCGTTCATTGTTTCTTTTCATCTTCATATATTTGCTCAAATGTCCTCTGCAGTCTGATAGGGGTCTCTCTACTTTCTGCTTCTGTCTGCCTTTTTTTTTTCCTTTTGAGATGAAGTCTCACTCTGTCACCCAGGCTGGATTGCGGTGGCTCGATCTCGGCTCACTGCAACTTTGCCTCCCGGATTCAAGCAATTCTCAGGCTTCAGCCTCCCGAGTAGCTGGGATTACGGGCATATGCCACCATGCCTGGCTAACCTTTGTATTTTTTTTTTTTTGGTAGAGACAGGGTCTCATCACTTTGGCCAGGCTTGTCTCAAACTTATCAACTTGTGATCTGCCCGCATCAGACTTTCAAAGTACTGGGATTACAGGTGTGAGACACTTAGCCTATCTGTCCTTTTCAATGGAAAAATGTCTATTCATCATTTTATACTCAATTCAAATGAAATCCTCACTCAGGGGCTTTCCCTGAACCCCCCAAAAGAATCTCATTGCTTTTTCATTGTGCTCACACAGTACTTTATATGTACTTTATCATATGTTCTTATGGATATTCTGATGGCTGAGATTCTCTATAGAAGCTGATGGTGGCTGAAAATTAAGTCAAGTGATTGATTTGTTTATGACATTTTCATAAAATTGCACTTAATGGAATATGCTGAATAGAAGCTATTTAGAACTACAGTTCAGCTGCCACTTCAGGTCAAATGTGTTCATAAGTTTTAAATAAATACAGGGCCTTTACATTATGACAAGGCACAGGTTTAAAACCAGAGAGAAGAGACAAGACAGAAATGGTATCTCCTGTATTTCCTCAGGAGAGTTTCAGAAAACTAGAATAACAAACTACTTTTAAAGGTTGATATTGACGAAACTTTGATATTGGCCTAAATGATTGCAGTTCTTAGTTCAAATACCTATAATATTGTTCACTAATCCTGAGGCCAAAGACAAGTTAGGTAACCTCCTCACCATTAGTCTCAGTTTTCTTTTAATAAAATGTAGATTCAATTATTTGCCCTCAATATATCTAGGAAACATGATAAGGGTCAAAGTGTGATAACTATAGTAGCTCATGTTTATCAGCTGCTTACACGGAGCCAGACACAGGGCTAAGCACATTCCATAAATAATCTAATGTATTAGTAACATTAAAGATGGTAGACAACATGTGATATGGACAAGGGGACACTCCTTGATAGAAAAGAAGGACATTCAGAAAGCTAAGGTGCTTGTGATAAGACGTATAATCTACTTCCAAATCAATAGACACAGCTTGACCCTTCTTGACTATTCCACTGGTTATAGAAGTCCACCACTGGTATGAGCTCTGCTGCCATGTCATCTATTACTGAGCCCACTGAGAAATAAATGGCCAATGAGAGGCATCAACTAATGTTAAAAAAGATACCTGTTCCATTTGATAAGTAAGATTGCTACATTTTATATCAGTTTGCTAGTTTTTCTTTTACCACTCAGTGTTTCTCTTAGTTGAATGTTTATTTTAAAAATATGTGCCTAAATATATATAGACATACTATACAAAATATGTATACATTTGTATGTGTGTGTGTTTTATGTGTATGTTTATTCAGGACATAACAGAAGGCACCTGTTGAAAGGCTAGGCATCAAGGACAAGTGAAGGCACTTGAAAAGTGGTAGTAATAAGGACAAGGTTTTGTTTATTGAAACAACCTGCCCAAGGTAGAGGAAAAAGGAGGGAAACAGCTCTAAAAAAGGAAAAGGGCCAAAAATAAACATTTCTCTTATTCCTGTATGTTTTCCATAGGTGTGCCTTTTTCTTGTATGGTAGTTTTTATTTAGGTGACTTGAGCTTATATTGACTTTTTGGTAACAAACCACTATTAAAGATCATTTAACATTACACACACACACACACACACACACACACACACACACACAGTGAAAGGGGAGGTGATGATAACAGTTGCAACATGGCACTCTTATGGCTAAAGAGAATTATTGTCCACTTATACTAAGGAGGTATAATGGGGGTGATTCAACATTAAGAAAAGCCCTAGTGGTTCTAACCCCATTGGAAGGTATTTTGCTGGGTTCAGAGGCAAACAGCTTACATCTTTCCTGGCACACAAAAGGCAAGGAAAAGGCTATGTTTTCAAAATCTCTCAAATCCCCATAACTATAGGTATGGAAGGATAGTGTATTCAAATTTGAAGTAGCTCAAACCAAAGTTCTCCAGTTCACATAAGCACGGTATGTCCAAACCAAGAATCTACCATTAATTTTTCCAATTCTGTTAGAGAATGTGCAAGAATTATTTTCCCATGGCATTTTTGTGGCCTGTTTGCAATCTCCAATCCAAGCAGTGTGAAGAGAGAGATTAACAGATAATTAAACAAATGGATTTGGTTTGAATAATTTTACTGTCTTCAAAAATGACAACAAATACAGCCTTCAAAATGAACTAAATAGTTTTTTTCATATTGTTTCCTGTGTTTCTGTTGCCAATTACGTGTGTGTGTGTGTGTGTGTGTGTGTGTGTGTGTGTGTGTATGATTATGCAATTTGTATAATCCGAGAAAGCCTTTGAGATTGTGATCCTGGCAACATTTAATTTTAAAGTTGGACTTACATTCAGATTATGACTTGAAATCACAATAATATTGATTTTCTATTTTGAAGGCAAGTCAGATTTATGTCTAAAAACTCTCAGGATATTTGGTATGCATTACTGGAAATTCTCAGGAACTTAATCACCAATTAGGAATGTTCAAAAATAATGCAAAAGTTGCAACATTATCAGATAGAGATTAAAGACGTATATGGCCAATTGACAGCTTTAGTGACCCACTTGTAGCAAGTCAGAGTTATTTTCTAGATATTCATTTGATATCTGTGAAGTTATAGGACAAGTGTAATATTGTAGCCTTATGCTTTTATTAAGTACAATAGGATAATACTTTATTTATAAATTTAATATTTATAAGTGAAATCCATAAATCTCGTATGGATGGTGTTACTTATTAGGACTGAACTCCTTTTCTTACAATGGAATACATCAAATGACAAGACGCATGGATATATGCAGGCCTAGATACACAGGTCTCTCTTGACTTGCTAACCAAGAGAACTCCTGAAGTCTTCTGTGACAAGATAATACTGCATTATAAAAAGGCCCAATGACACTATGTCTTTAATTTTTAAAAGGCATTAGATAACCCCAGGCATGGAGACCAGTCGTCACATAACCACCATTCAAAATAGAGCTGTAAGCAAATATTATTGGACACTTAAAATGCTCCAATGTTCCTATTTCAAACCTATGATTACTCATTCAAAGGCACAATTCGGGTTGCACTGACAGACATTGGCCCTGAAGGTGAAAAGTATGAAATTTCAGGGATGAAAAGAACTTTGAAAAAATAGGTACATCACCTATAAATTTTCCATGAAGTCACCCCTCATACAGAGGTTGCCCTCTCTTATGGAAATCCATCCCCATGATAGCTTTGCCTAATTTCTTCTGCTTCAGGAGCAACTCAATGGCTTTGCTCATTCATACTGACTTTTGTATCCTGTTTTCTTAAGAAAAAAATAGGCAATGTTTTAAGCTTGAATTGCCGCTTTGCAATACAAATTTTGGTTCATTTTTCAGATCATTTTCATATATCAAGAACTATTTTTATCCTGAAGTTTCAGGCAAGTTCTCATTTCAGTCATTACCTTCTGCCTAAGTTCCCTGGTGACTTTAATGAGATATGCAGCCATTCACTTTCTGCCCAATAATTTTGTCTGATAATTTATGACTTTGGTCAGGCCTTGGTACTATAAATCCCAATTAAGCAATGGCCTTAATGATTAGCCTATGAAGTTTCACACTTTTGCTATTCCCCTATCTTCGAGAGTCATTTCACTTCCCAGTAACTTATTTTCAACGTCTCTAATAACTTTCAGAACCTACATGTCTGATACTTATAAAACAGCACAATAATACCTATAATCCCGGCACTTTGGGAAGCCAAGGTGGGAGGATCACTTGAGCCCAGGAGTTAGAGAGCAGTCTGGGCAATACAGTGACACCTTGTCTATACTAAATATAAAAGACATTAGCCAGGCATGGTGGTACATGCCTGTGGTTCTAGCTACTCAGCTGACTGAGGTGTACGGATCATGAGCCTGGAAGGTCAAGGCTGCAATGAGCTATTACCACACCACTATACTCCAGCCTGGATGATAAGCAAGACTCTGTCTCTAATAAAAATAAAATAAGATGAAAATAATGCAATATGTTCAAATTTGATTGCTGTTCCCATGTCCTATTCAAAGAACATTATGGCAGGGCATGGTGGCTCACACCTGTAATTACAGTGCTTTGAGAGGCCGGGGCAGGCGGATTAAGAGGTCAAAAGATCAAGACTATCCTGGCCAACACAGTGAAACCCTGTCTCTACTAAAAAAATACAAAAATTAGCTGGGTGTGGTGGTGTGCACCTGTAGTCCCAACTACTCAGGAGGCTGAGGCAGGAGAATCACTTGAACCCGGGAGGCAGAGGTTGCAGTGAGCCGAGATCGCACCACTGCATTCCAGCCTGGCGACAGAGTGAAACTCCATCTCAGAAGAAAAAAGAGAACATTACAATACCCTTTAAAAAATCATTTATTAATATTCTCTAGATTTTCTCAAAGTATTTGCTTAGTATTTGTAAGAAATGCTACCTTATTGCTTTCTACAAAAGGATCAGGAGGTATTTTCCTAGCATAACACATGCCATAGATATAAACTTGCCTTCTCCAATGAAAATGAAATCCTAAAGCAAACTTCTTAATGGAAAAAAGGACTTTAATTATCCCTTGACCTAATATCAGAAAAAAAAAAACATATGCCAGGAGGTAGAAAAATGCAAAAGAAAAAATAGAATTTTAAATATGAATTTGATAGCCTCTGCCATTTTCTAAGCTATGCTACCCTGGGAAAAGGTCTGAGCCTTACTTTCTTTATCTAGGAAATAGGTAATGAATAAATATCCGAAAAGGCATTTGTAGACAGACAAGAGAAAATAAAGGCACTTGTACCATAGGAATCTTAATTATTTCATTAGACCCAATTTATATAACCCTAAACTTATTTTATTACTCACTCTTTGCAAGTGGCTGGATTTTAATATTGTTTGAAGTGCTTTGCATGATTGCCCACAATTCTAGATGTTGTGTTATATCTCAGGTTTTTAGGTGGGGTAAATGTGTATGTGTGCGTGTTGGGGCGGTGTGCGTGTTGGGGCACTGTGCATCACTTTTCATAATTGATTCACACCAAAATGCTAGCTTTCAAAAGGCAGTGAAATGTAGGCAGTGGCTGTTTCGACAGTACACAGCTACTCTGATGACAAGCAAATCTTCTGCAGGAACAGAACACTCTCCTGTCACCTTCCTCCAGCTGAAGGCCAAAATACTTTAGAAATAACAGATGGCACGAAGCTGGGGCCTCATTGAAGATCTACCTATTGAGACAGCAGCAAATGCCTGCGAACTCCAGTGTAAGGCTCTTTTCTCCAAGCAGGCAGCATGCAGAATCCATGACACACAGAAACAAAAGAATCTTACTTCTTACTCGGTTGAGGGACTATTTTCTACCCACTCTTGGATTTTCATGGCACTCGAATGGCTCAAAGGGATAAAGGGTGATTAAGGTAGAATGATGAGAACAGAGCCCTGCCAAAGCTTTCCAGCATGAGAATTCTGTGGTCCTTCCGAGGATGGCTCCTGCAGTCTTCTGAGCTCTTTTCTGTATCCTAATTCCTGGCATTTCAGAAAAGTAGGGATGACTACGCTTTGGAAGCAAGGCTCTACAGTTTTCAATTGTTGTGGTTTGTGTTTTACAATGTTCACTTTTGCCTTTATATCCCTAAGAATTCCTTTTCCGTTCTTGCTAAGTAAAGCACTGGCAGTCCCTGGGGAACGTACCATTGACTCTAAAGTTGTATTTATGAAGCTCATTTTCTCCTTTCACCAGACACATCAGAATGCTGCAGAGACCTTGGCTCCACTGAGAGAGGAGCAGGCCTAGGCTCAGCAATTGTCAGCTATGAATGTAGCGAATTTATTTGTGATTCACTCAGTCCTGTTGTCCAAATCCTATTATCTTTTAATCCATTCAGCTTCTCCTAATGGAATGCCTCTTCTAACTTGCAAATTACCACGGGAAGCAGAGAAGTAGAGGAGAAGAACAACCCTATCATGTATTCATTTTGAGTGCATATAAAGTTGGTCATTGACAGAAAAGGAATCAGGAAAAACTACAGATTATTCTAGTTTAGTAGCAACAAAATCTGCAGAGGACAGTTTGGGGGTAGGCTGACAGACCTTGATCTATGTCCTCGTCCTGTTTGGTTGAAAATTTCTGGGAAAGGCAAGTGCACTCTGTTCCAAAGAACATGAACGAATCTGTCTAGGGATGGTGGGATAAATTACAACTTTAGGGAGCATCATAGAGGCCACTGACATAACCATAGGCACCATCCTTCAGTGATTTTATATGGGATATTACTAATTCCTAGGATTTATGCCCCTGGAAACCCAGCTCATTAGCTTGGAAACAAAGACTTTTCTCCTGCTTTGTGACTGTAAATTTAACTCTGGACAGCAGTTGGTGAGTGTACCCTTGGAGGAAAAGAAAGACAAAGTCAATCAGATACTACATGATTTTGAAAAAGGAGAAAAAGAAGAAAAGTGTTGGATCATTATAAGGAAGCAGGATAATACCGTGAAATGGCATTGGCTTTAAACATAGCTGTAGTTTCACATCAAGGCTCAGTAAACAATGAGCTGTGTGATCTTGGAAAACTGACAAGCCTTCTCTGAACCTCTCTCTTTCTTCATACATAAAGTACCCATCTCACAGGAATGAAAGGAAATAATTTATGTAGAGTACCTACATAATAATTAGCTATCATTTGAATTATCACTCCAAATGATAACTAATTATTATTCAGATCTTTGTTCCTTGAATTTAACAGCCACTTATTTGGTTTAAGAATTTAAATTGGAGTCACCAACTGTCCTTTGATGTTAAAAAGCTTTCTTTTGTAAGCGAGAGGGAGATACTGTGGATTATTAAGAAACCCCTCTTAGTGGTTTCAAAATGCCTATATGTGAACCTGAGCATTCACATCAAAGTTAGCTTAAAAGCTACCTCGGATACTGTTTAGCAAACCTGTAGGAGACAGGGATAGTAAGACTTCTGTTCATTTCTATTGTGCCATCTTTCTTCCTATCTATGTCTTTATTTTTCAAAACTCTCTAGGAGAGATAACTAGGGTTATTCAAGTCATTATTGTGAGAGAAACTATGAAAACCAGAGGTTTTATGACTTTGTCAGAGTCAAAATCTTAGAGGCGAGACCATAAGTCACCTTTCTTATTCCCAGGCTCTGCATGTATTTATGAGGTTACACACACATCATGCTACATACAAATAAACAAATCCTTTGAATAACCGTGATCAGAGCAAATTTTCTCTAAACTAAAATATTCTAGTCAAGATGTGTCTCATTCCATATCATGGACCTCCCTATTTCTTTCTATTCTCAGTTATTTATGCATATACAAGAGGGAATAAAAATTATCAGTGGTGTTCTAGCCTGAGTGGCAAAAAAATATTCCCTAGGCATTCTAAAGGAAATAGTTTTATGTTAATTCTAACCTTCATCAGCAGTGAAAGGCAGGGATTCAGTAAACTAGTGAAATAAATTAAATTTCAAATTGTTCATGTACATATAAAATATTTGATACCGTATCAGCAACCAAAGAGAAGCTGGAACAGAGAATCAGTCTGGGAAAGGCAGAAAGCAAGACTTTGTTCTCTGTTCTGCTAATGGACAACTTGAAGCAAGACAACAAACAACAAACCTCACTGAAATTTGGTTTAATTTTCTCTAAAATAGAGATAATGGGATTATGCCTTTATATTTTCCTCAAAAGGATCATTTGAAAATGAAGAAAAAAATTGACAAAAGCGCCTGGAATTTTCTGGACACGAGCAACACAGAGTTCAAGTCACTGCTGACTTTCTCAAGTCTCAAAGCAGCTGCTGCTTGTCTCTGGCAGTAAGAAGCATAGCATTATGTAACATTGCCACTTCTCTGATGGTCTATTTCTAAAAAGAGTGGCAGTGAAAGTCCTCGGCTAGCCTCATTCCAAAACATTGACATGCCTTTGTTCTTCCTTTTAACTGAAATTAAACTGCTGCCTGAAGAACTAAGGATATATTTAGAAGACAGTCTTTTACCATTTTTTTGTCTTCGTTAAAGTTTCCTAATTGAGAATCATATTCCATAAAATTACACAGCAGTGTAAAGAATTGGGAACAGAGAAAGGCAGACTACAGGGAAAAATAGTCTTAATCTTTCTTAGCTTTCCCATATTTTCTCTTGACAACAAGTACCCTTTCTGGCTGCTGAGAATAGGTGCCTGTCCTCCCATTCCATTCAGATATTCCCTTTCAAATGGACCAATGGCAGTACTTACACTCAATTGATTAATTTTGGAGAATGGGGTCAAAATTTCAGTTTCTTCACCACTAAGGGGTGAGAAAAAAATGTCATGAATATGAAGGCATCCAAGCATTCTTTGAAGAGGGAGATACAGAATAAAGTCACCAGTGGTTATCACACATAGGTATTCCTTCAGTAAATAATGTATTTGTTTAGTTTCTAACATAAACCGATCTTTGAACAAGCCTTTAAGGAGCATACATACATACTCAAACACATACACAATCTATACACAGATATGTACCTATAATATCCCATATCTTCACGGGGATAAGTAGTAATTAGGGTTAAACAGAAAAACGCAAAATCTCACTTGCTTATGAACTTTCATAGATAATAATAAAGACTGACCAGTGTTGTCTGGCACTAATAGAGAGCCTTGAATCTGGTCCCCAATTACAGCTGGGCTCAAGTCAGTCTGATCTGGCCTTAAGAGCCAAATATAAACATCTAGAGGGGCCATGACGATAATGAAAGGAGCTAAGCCAGAGACAAAAGAAGGAGAAACACACAATTCACATCATGGCCTATGAGGACAGACTTAGCTCTAGCTGCATATTGGTATTAGCCAATGCATCTGATTAAAAACTGAAAAAGACAATGATCAATATCTTCATGGAAAATCTCAAAAAAAAAAATGTTAGTACAATAGACATTGCAATGTGCTGCCCAGCTCAATTAAAGACATACTGCCTGAACTGAGCTGGAAGGAGTGCTGTCTGTAGGTGGCCTTCAGCTTCCAGCCGCTTCACGCTTGGCCTCAGACACAGAGTATCACCTTACCTGAGATCATGCTCTTCCCAGAGTGACCTACATTCAGTGACTTATTGACGATGGGGAAGAAAGACTTGGCCATCTTGGCTCAACTCAGGACAAACTGAAAGGTCATGTTAGTGTCAGAGCTCCTTGTGGGGTTGGCTAAGTCCGTTGTTGGGCCTGCATCGAGGCTCAACTTCTCTGTGTATAATCCTACTCCCTTCCCCAGGAAAATCCTTCAAAATTATCTGGCACACTAAACTCTATCTCAGAGTCTGTTCCTAGGGAACTCAGCCTGTGACTACTGGCACCTGGTGGTTTGTTTTGCTTTTATGATTAATATGATGAACACCAAATAAAGTTAATGCAAATTTGCATTATGTGGCCTAAGCCATTAAACGGTCTAGGTCAACATAGTCCAAGAGGAATATAATGCGAAGCAAATATATAATTGTAAATTTTCTAGAAGCCACCCCAAAAAAGGAGAAATAGGTATAATTAACTTTAATAATATATTTTACCTAACCCAATATATTCAAAATGTTATTTCAAAATGCAATCAGAATTAAAAATTGTCAGTGTGTTGTTTTACATACTATTTCCCATACGAAGTCTTCAAAATTTGGTGTTTATTTTATACTTACGGCACATCTCAATTCAGACACCAGTTTTTATTAGAAACATTTTATCTGTATATAAATTTCACAAAATTTACAATCAAAAAATTCATTCATATATCCAGGTAGTTCCACACATACTTTCATTTCCAGTGACCGAACTGAATATCAGTTTTTAAAGTTAATTAAAATAAGACTGAATTGAAAATCCAGTTAAGGTTTTTCAGTCACACCATCATTTGAAGTGTTCAGTAGCCACAAGGGACCAGAGGCCTCTGCGCTCAATTTTTAAGGTACTTTGTGAACATTTTGAATGCTGTGATGTCCAATCAATGCAAAAGCAGTGAGTAAGAGAACTGAAAGAAGAGTTCTCTTAATAATGAAACTAAAGTACAAAACATGCTTTTAATGAAAGGAGTTGCACAAGCATATGAAATAATTATCTGGCAGTAAGAACAATCCTGATGACAAAGTATATATCAGGCAGTGTATAAAAGTGCTGTGTCCTTGCAGTTGACAATCATCGGCAAGAGATGAAAAAGACAAGCAAAAAAAGAGGAAATGAGAAAACATATTGACTTCCACAACCAGAAGATCAACACTGGCACAAGATGCTATTAGGCTAAGGTTAATTCAGGAGGAGGCTAAGAGTGAAGCACACAGAGGCCAAGTGCAGTGAAAGGGGTGCTGATGAAAATCTTGTTGCAAGATGTGGTTGAGTCCATATTGGAGGGCTATTTAAGGCTGCATTGCAACAGTGTAGTGGTGAAGTGGTGAGAGCAGGAACTGGAGCTGTCTAAGCAGGTGCTTACCAATGCACAAAAATCACGAAGGGAGGAGAAGGCTTCCTGCAAAACTTGCTCAATAAAGACAAGATGGCCTATTTCCCATCAGTCCATCCAACGAACAACTATCTGTTGAGTACCTGTTGCATCCCGACAGGTTTTGAAGTGCTGGAGACGTACTACTGAATAAGGTAAGTGGAACTATGGTCTTAATTTTATTCATTCTAGTGGGGATAGCTCATAGGTAAATACAGAAGATGTTATATACAATAAGTGCTAAGAAAATGGCATAAGGACATTGTGATGGAACATCACAGGGATCAGTTATAGTGGTGAGGAATGGCCTCTCTAAGGAGGCACTGAACTGAGATCTAGAAGATGAAAAGAAGCTAGGTGCGGTGGCTCACACCTGTAATCCTAGCACTTTGCGGGGGCCGAGGCGGGCTGATCATGAGGTCAGGAGTTTGAGACCAGCCTGACCAACATGGTGAAACTCCATCTCTACTAAAAATACAAAAATTATCTGGGTGTGGTACTGTGTGCCTATAATCCCAGCTACTTGGGAGCCTGAGGCAGGAGAATCACTTGAACCTGGGAGGCAGAGGTTGCTGTGAGCACTCCAGCCTGGGCGACAGAGCAAGACTCCAAGACTACGTCTAAAAAAAAAAAAAAANAAAAAAAAAAAAAAAAAAAAGATGAAAAGGGACAGCCAGATGAAAATCTAGGGACAGAGTATGCCAAGTAGTGATTTATTTGTAATAGTTTAAGTGCTAAAATAATTTAAATACTGATCATCAAATTTAAAGTTATCTTTGTACATATGTATAAACACATTACAAAAACATGTACAAAAGGTACAAAACAAATGTACAGAAATATTAGCCTAAACTGCAGTGTTTTCTTGAATAATGTAATTACAGTTTGCTTTCTAGGAGCTGCACATAATTCAGATATTCCTATGGGATGTACTCTGTATAAGAAAAACAGCTATTTTATCTGTCTCAGTGAAAAATTTAGAGAATTACTGTTGAAATTTGAAGTTTTCACATGCTTCTAAACTTACAGACTTAAACATTGACTAATTCCCTGTAGACTTAGCCTACCTCCAGAGTCACGTTCCACGTATTATTTGTATTTCTCCTTGAAATTTCCCTCCAGACAGAAAAAATGTGAAGGTGATCATATATCCCCTAAGAGTCCCTGTTTGCCTGGGGAAGTCCTACTGTGTGTCTATTATACACACACTTTTATTTAACAGTATCCTCTTTTGTTCTCCAAGGTGTCCTGGTTTGGAGATAAGCAATATGGTCACTCAAAATGACCACCAATTGCACTGGGAAAGTAGAGGTTAATTCCCCCAGTAGATCTCACTGGCATGCAAGCGCACACAGAAGACTCTGTACCATTGTGTGTTCTCAAGAAATTTCCATCTGCCAGAGATTAAATAAAGACCGTAAGCAAATGATGTGATTTACATTAAGGACCATGACCTGCTCTTAGCAGGGCAATATATTGTCTCTGAGTATTCCTATCCTCTCTGGTCTTCCTCACTGACCTTGCCAGCCAGAGAACTTTTTGGTTTGATAATGCCTGTGAGCAGGCAATGAAGACTCCTGGCTTTTCTGATCCTATATTTACCTCATTTCATTTAGCTTGATTTTACCTTTTGTTCCTCATCTAAAGCAGCAAGCATGACTCTTGGGACATCATGTTGAGAGCTGAAGCAATCAATAATAGTTTCAAGTAATATGGGAAAGCCCCCAAACCTACATTAGAGCTGTAAGCAGAAATTTTGACTGGAGTTCAGGTGCTACATTTTTCAGGAGACAGGGTTTGTTGCTCATTCAGTGGTGTGACATGGGATGGAGTGGGGAGGGATGTAGCCATCCCATCAAACTGACTGGAGTCTTAAGACACAGAGTAAGAAAGAAAGAGAGGAATAAGCAGAGGGTGCTAAGGGTAAGAAAAACAATCTTCCAATGAGGCAAAACATTTTTGCTGGCTGGAATGCATCTTTCCCCATCCACAGCTTTGTTTATCCAGCCTGCTCTTCTTATTCATGTATACAATATTCCCACTTTAAGTGTAATCTCCACTGAAACGCTTTTCCTGATTCATATCCCAGCCTCCAAGATAGAACTAAGTCCTCCCTTCTGTCCATTGCACAGCCACAGGGGTGTTCTATTAGAAATTACATCAAACATTTTCAATTATATATTTATACCCCTCTCTCTCCTCTAGATTTTAAGCTCCTTGAGCAGGGACAGTTTCTTATCCATCTCAATAGTCTCAGTCCAGCCAGCTTGCATGCAGTAGTCACTCAATAATGGTCCTTTGAATTTAATTGAAACCTACATATACTACGCATTTTAGGTCCTATTGTTCAGAGAAGGAATGAATAACTGGATGAATTATAGTGCTATTATACGACTGTTTTATTATATAGCTATTTCCTTGCAGACATGCCAGCTCTCAACTCTACATGAGAAATTCAATTTAGGGGAAGCAATGGAAAATTGGAAAACTCATCTTGACAGTAAACATTGAGTTGAATAATGGATAGAGTGGGGGCTCTTCTTTCCCAGGCTGTGTGTGTGAAAATCATTTCAGTGTAGCTCCATCTGGATGGAGAGGAGTGAACCAGAGGCTTGGGCTTTGTCCATAAGGAATCTACCCTCTATTTGGCATCCTACAAAACAGTGAATTATTGTACACTCATTGCTCTTGCTGCAGTGATGGCAGAAGCTGAAGATGAATTGAAAAATAGTTTTTACTCTCTCAGTTCTGAACGTAATCACTAAAGATGGTATTTTCATTACTTCCATGAAATTATGTTAGAGTCACTTTTCACTTTTAGCCTCCAAAGAAAAACAGGAGTGAAATCGAAGTTTTCAAATTATAAAGCTACCTTTTGAATCAAGTATGCATTTTTTCAAAAATAGATTTTGGAAAAGTCTTAGAATTTTACAGGGGAGAAGTTTGAAGAGGTGAAGTGATTTGACCCTGATCACATAAAGCCTGGTGTGCTATCTGGCACATGATAGGCACTTGGTAAAGAGTTGTAAGAAAATAAACCAATGCGTACAAATATATGAATAAATGAATGGGCAAACACAGCAAATAATTAGCAGGGCTGTGAGTTAAACCTAATTACTGCATATTCCAAGTTAAGGGCTATTTCTACTATACATATTTACACTAATACTGAGTCTGAATATCTTAACAAAGGTATTTATTTTTATTTAATATCCAAATAATATTAGAACTTCTTTTCAGAAAACGATTCCTAACTCTTCTACTTATGTATCCCATGTAGTTTCTGGAAATGAGAGTGCTAATGGCATTCGCATTATATGGGGCCATTACAACACATAGTTCCACTGGGAGGAAATTCTCCCACCAAGTGAACATTGTTAAGAGCACCGCCATTCTTTCCAAGTCAGCCAAAGTCAGAACATGCCTCTGGCCAGTTTCTTTCAGCCAAGCTTCCCTCAGGCTGCAGTGATGTGTAGGGATATCCTCAAAATGTCAGAGGACTCCCATCAATCCCTGTCTGCTACTCATTACTCTGTTTCCTTAACCAGTGCCCCAAGCCCCTAGAAAACCTTCATGTTAACCACAGAGGAACTTTCTTTCTGCTTCTGTGCATGTCCACCTGCACATATCTGTCAGCTATTCGTGGTCAAAACTTCTTCACCAGTTCACATAATGCAGTGCGAGGACAAAAAGAGCCACGGTGGAATAAATTGGCAAACAAAGGTAAAAATGAACAATCGTCCTCTGAGAAGATATTCAGCCAAGGCATTATAGGGCACAAAGTTTGTTGTGTGGTGTGTGTACTGAAGCTACAAATTAAAAGAAAAACAAATACTAAATACACACATACACACAGGTAGTCTTCATTTTTGCATGGTTCTATTATGCATAAATTTCAGTTACTATGGTTTGGTTAATAACTCCAGTCTTCTAACAACCGGGCTTAAATTTCTGTTTCTATGCTCGATTAACCATGAGTATTTGCACAAAGTGTATGTTTTGCTCTTAGTTTTTCAGTCCACATTAGCTATATGAATTGCAGCTGTACTTCATTATCACTGACCAATCACATGAGCTCTTTTAAAGTTTGCCAGTTAATGGTCACTGAACATATTACTCCATTCACACACAGCATATAGAGTATTGCTTCTTTGTCTCTGAGTGATAAACCCATGTGACATTTTATAAAACTAGATAATCAAAAGAGAATTGTCTAATAAAGAAATAAAACATGAAAATGCTTAGGTGAAATTTAAGTTGGATATAAATGGAGCAACAGAAGAAATCGCATGACAGTAAAAATATTGAGACTGTTGAAAAGAGAGGCTGCAAGGTATTCATGTAGCTAGAAAGTTCTTCCAAAATTCAAATATCATTCCTCACTTATAGATAAGCCCTCATGCATCTATACCAACAAAGAGCATATTGCTTTCTTGATTCATATCACATCAATGGGATCATGATCTCACAATTTTATGACACACATATCAATGTGGCTGAAGGATTCCCAGGAGCCAATGCTCTCAGTTGCCTTGAAAAGCCATTTGGAATATAGTCCCGTACTTCACTTCCGGATCCAATGTTCTTATAGTGATGACTCTAACACAGTGAAAAGCATTATTTGCCATAACAATTGTGAGAAAGCATTTCTTCTTTGTTTTGAAAGATCTATGAGCCCATATTCCCCTGGAATTGCATCTCCTCTTTGCTGCATTCCATCTGTAATGCTCACAGTAGAGAGGTCATGAATAGAATTCAAGTGACAAGTCTTCTGCTGTTAATTTTCCCCCCAGAGGGCAATACAATGAAGTAGAAATATGATACAATAAGATTACTTAGAATCTTCCTCATTCTAAAGGGAAGGTATGGACACAAAAAGCAAAATATCTCCTAGTTGTAAAGAGTAAGCAATTTTTGAGATTTTAGTAATATGCTGTATATATAAGAATCTCTGTGTATGTTGAACTAAATACATAGTGCTATTTCTTGCTGGAAGTGTTTCTTTAGTTATTAAAAAAAATTGACATCTTTTCATTCTCATTACAAAAATAAAATATGTTTAAAGAAGAAAAGGTGAATAATATAAAAAATTTAAACAGGATAGTGAGGAGGATAAATCAATTTTAGAGTAGATACTTTCAGGCTTTTCCATGGTTTGATTTTTCTATCAGCTTCTATTATGAATATTCACTGATATTTATAGTACACTGACCATCTGGATAAGAATCATAAGCTGGTTGATATAACTGGCAATGAGTTTATAAGAAATTACGTAGAATTATACCTTTCTCATGAAAAAAATTCATTGTGAACTCATGACCTCAAAAGAAATATATTTTTCAGCTTTATTACTTAAAGTGCAGGTGCACCATGGCCCTAATCAACACGCATTGGCACAAAGTTCTCTGGGATTTTGTTAATTTCCTGTTTGGGGGAAGAAAATAATCGCCATGGATTTAGAATATTTTTTGATTGCAAAATATCAAATAAACTGCTGAAAGAACAAGGAGCCCATTTAAAGGAGATCTGGTTGGCCATTTGATAATACTTTGAACACTAAATAAGATTGCTAACAACAAAATCACTATTTTTACTGTTGATTAAAACAAGCTAAGATTTGTGAAAGATTCATAGTGATGTCCAGAAAAGTTAATATACAGCATGTTATCATAGAAAACATAGTTGTAACATAAAATAAATATGGACATAATAGAGTATATTGAATTATTATTGATTTCAATTATTAGGGGAATGCTGAAATATATGAACATGGATGTTTTAGTTTAGCTCTTACTTAGGTGCCTGTTCACAAAGTAATAAAGTATAGACATGGCCCTCTATTGGATAAGTAGAGAAGAGTAAATAAAAATAACAGAGAAGATATCAAACAGTATTGGAAAT